>NC_142930.1:8424727-8437227 GCF_046866305.1 Octopus bimaculoides | reverse complement strand
TGAAATAATTTCATGACAATTTCTCGTTGCAATCAGTTAATTAGATAATGTAATCTCAACTAACATGCAAAGATATTGCAAATAAAGTCCCCTTTGTAAAGTTATGTACGCAATTCCGGATGCATGACACAAATATATGAATCACATTATCAAAACAGTAACATATAAATAAATATTATCCAATCCCCAGGCAGCTTTCAGTTGATTATTATGAAACATTGTGAACTTACTTTGGAACGGCGAATTTTACATACATACATACGTGCATGCATACATACGTGCATACATACATACATACATACATACATACATGGATGCATGCATACATACGAACGTATTATAGCCGCCAAAACAGCAGTAAGATTGTTTTTTACCCTGCGTTCAAGATTTACTTGTCTGTAAAATACAAAACACAAATTAGACGCTTCCATAGTTTGTTTACAAAATGTTGTCGCATTCCAAAAGCTATTTAGCATTTAATTTGAAGGAGATTAGATTTATGGTAGAGTACTCAGCCGGTATTTAAGTGGTACGGGTTCGAGACTCTCTTGGTGGTAACTTCTTTTCCCCGGTCTATAGTGGTAGAATATCCAATCTTTCTGCTGGTTCCACGGGTAAACGGCGTTCGAAATTTATTGTTCTACCTGTAAAATATGAACCACATTCGACGCATCCCAAATTTGTTTGCAAAATGTTGTCCCATGTACTTACATACACTCGCATATATATATATATATATATATATATATATATACAAGAATACTGTCGCTTTCTAAATTGGCAATAACGACTGGTTCGGATGTTTTGATTGATTTTGGATGAATATTTAAATCTAGTCGCCAGAACTACTTAATATTTGTTGACGTAGAGATAGAATATATTAGAAATCCGCAGTTAGCATAAGTTTAGAAGATATAATAATACTAAACCGAAATACTATATTAAAGTTTATTTGATGTAGCTCTTAAAATGAAGCCTATCACAAAAATTCCAGACAGTCTTACCCCACATATATATGGAGATCGCTCTATCTTCACTGATAATTGCTATCTCTTTGTGCTTTCATCCATGACCTCACAGATGACTATTAAGTTACGTTTTCAGATTGGCATGGTTTGAAGCATAGGCGACAGACGAAAGTGGTAACGAACGGTACACTTTCAACTGGTCAAGTCAGCACACGTTGAAATCTTCTATTTCCATAGTACTTTCAGTACTATGACAAATAAGGTCAGCATTAAGAGACATCTATACGTTATAAGATTATAGTGATAAACGTTTGTACAACACAAGTATCACTCTTTAAGTCTCCGTGATTAATACCAAAGTGAGATGACCAGTAGGGTTTACATCACGTGAAACAATAGGTTTTACATCAACCAGTACTTCTCTTAGACGGAAGCTGTGACAACAGGTCGTGATCCATCACTGACGGTGGTTTTACTACGTACCCTGACACCAATCAAATATATTTCTGCACATTCGCACTCGGATGGAATAATCACATACGCTAGTTAAGCCATAGCTTGGAGCTGATAGGTGCTACTACATACATACATACATACATACATAATACATACAAACATGCATACATACATACATACATACATACGTATATATACATACATATATATATATATACACACACACGACGGTCGGCTGAGAGTTCATGGTTTAACGAAGATGCTCTCATCGAATGTGACTAATTGAGGTTTATATTTCAACACACTCTTGCAGTGACTGGATCCCATTGGTGAAGAAGCTTTCGCCTGTTGGTCAAGAAAGTCATAAATAGCAGATATGATTTCATCATCACTGCGATAAGTGTCTTCTAAAGCTTTGTGAGTGGATTTGGTAGATGGAAACTGAAAGAAGCCCATCATATATATATGTATATATTTATGTGTGTGTCTGTTTGTGTTTGCCACCCCACCTTCATCGCTTAACGACCGACGCTGGTGCGTTTATGTCCCTGTAATATTAGCAGTTCGGCAAAAGACACCGATAGAATAAGTACTCGGCTTATAAAGAATAAGTCCTGGGGTAGATTTCTTCGACTAAAACCCTTCAAGGCGATGCTCCAGCATGCCCATAATCAATTGACGGAAAGAAGTAAACGAATAAAAGAATAAAAGAATATATATATATATATATATTTTATTTATATATGTATATGAATATATATACATACATGTAAATGCATATATATACACACAAATACATACTTATATGTATTTATATTTATGTATGCATTTATATGTATTATATCCATGCATAAATACACACGTACAGACATATGCATATTCCGTGCATTTTCAAATTAATGCTTTGTGGCAAGTAAAATTTGATCGGATTTGAAACGCAAGCCATGCGATTTAAATCTATCTTTTCCCTACTTTTCCATTTAAGACATTTTGAAGACGGATATAAAGAGAGAGCTTAACGAACAATGAAATAGACAGACATCTTGACTGCTTCTGTCAAAGACCGGATGGCGACCTGAACTGTTCAATATATGGAAGCGGCCTCAAGAAATTTCTCGCTAATCAAACAAATTTGACAAATTAACAAGTCTTGCTTCCTTTTCAGCGTAGACAAAATCAATCGAGATAAGTACAAATCATATTTTGAGTTTATCTGTCTGCACTTTGCTGGTATGAGTAGTATCATGATTCTGAACTTGAAATATTGCGACAAGTATATTTTGAACGGATTACGTAAGACTCTTCTATTTTCCTGAATCTTCTATGCACTGCTAACTTCAATTTCGAAAAGGATCTTTTACTTCGAAAATTCAAGAACTAATGATTTTATATGTTTATAAAAAAATTTGGCTTTCAAATGCATTAAAAGTTTACTTGTCGCAATGTCTAAACTTAGCATCTTGCGACACATCATATAGCAACAAAATCCGAACACGACGGTTGAAGACGAGCTATGCTTTGAATTTGTTCCAATTGATTGCTTTTGTTTGTTCCGTGATTCTGATTGGCAGAAAGTTTCTTTATGTTCGAGACACATTGTTATCCTGCCTTCTCGTTTGAGATGACCTAACAAGTTGTTTCTGTACGCATGCCAGATTAAATGTACTTCGTCTATTCCAAATGCTGTGAGTATAATAGCAAGCAACTACATCCCTTAATTATCACTCATGTGATTGTTCTACAGACTGTTTCCAATGTCTATTGTCTTGCAGTTCATGTTCACATGCTACTTTGTATTTTGTGTACACCTCCTAGTAGAGTATCTGAGATCCTCAAGCGATGTTGATTCTTCCACCTGTAGGGACAAGTGTAGTAATCAAAATATTCTCTGTATTGTGGAGGTGAGGTGTAGCAATTCACCCACCAGCACCCCATGCTCTGGCTTCTTCGTCTTCTACAGATTGATAATATTCTGAAGTTAGATGCTTGTTTAACTTCATAGTGATTTTGCAGTTCATGTCATTAACGAACACCAGTGCATATGCAGCAAATATATTCACCTGCGAGAGATCTTGTAGAAGAAATTCGTCTAACACTATGACTATGTACAACTTCAATCTGCCAGAAATCTTATATTATCTGGTTCATTGCCGCTTATGAAATAAACCTACACTAATGAGTAAAAGTCTTGAGCTTGTGGAAGAGAGCAGCCCAACAACTCTGTTGTCTATTTTCAAAATCTGTCCAGTTCCTGTCATTTTTGAATGAGTACATTTAAAGCACTGAACTAATTTTTCAAGAAAGCTAAAATGCCATCTTTCTGATGTATCCTCGAGAAGCAGATTCTTGCTAAATTCAGGAGGCTCGTGTATAGTTGTGATTTTGGCTTTCTCTCCTAAGCGGTATACACCTATCCTTTCGGGAGGCAACGTCTTGACATTAGAGGACCGAATATTTTTAAGCAGTCATAAATAAAATGATAAAAATACTATTCGTTTATTAACTGTCATGAAATCAGTTTTTCGAAATACACAAGACACTCTGGCTAGAAGTAGATCCTTTATAAAGTTTTGTGAAGATTGGTTAATTATGTATATATATATATATACACTGATAATAAGGAACACGAAGAATTTGAAATTTAGACTTTCTGTTTGGTTTATTCATAATAACTGTCCGACACGTGTTTCAATCGTATCAATTGCAAATTACTGCATATTTATATGCAGAGGTTATGCATCATTTGTATGATCTTTTCATGGTGAATAGATATATTAGTGTTTAAGGAGTAATTTTCCTCGTTAATAGTTCGAATCTAGCTTGGCAGTGGTTGTAGTAAATCATATTATTTATCGATAAGTTGCTTTTCCCAACTGATTGCTTGTGTAAACATTTGGTAGCAGCAGCAGCAGTCTTTGTTGACCTTGAAAAATTTAACTGGACTATTTGGAAGTGGTTATTTATAGAACACGTTTTCTTTGAATTATTCTACATTCCTTATAGTCATGTGGTATTTTGAATAGATTTCAGAGTTGGTTGTTGTATTTAAATTGCGATGAAAATAGTGGTGGGTGATTACAGGTCAGTAGGCACCATGTGGTTAATAAAATGAAATAGTTAATTGTAAATTTTATCAATTGTTTTTCAATTTAATTACTATTATTATTTTAAAGAGTAGAATGGCTAGAATTACATGGTTCTTGTTTTCTATAATTCGTATTTGTTTAAAATAAGACGTTGTTTGTGCAAACAGCTAGAAACTTCATTCTTGCCTTAGGAATTAAATATTTGGCATAATTCTTCTAGACACAAATTGCATTTTTCGTCCTCTATTTTGTAAGGTTTCGCAAGTATTAATAATTTCCCATTTTTATGAATATGTAATGTTTTCATCTTTCAGCGACCATATAAGTTTACTAAGACCCGTTGAAAATGTCTTGGAATTACTTCTTAACGAACTTTCATGATTTACTATTTTTGTTTAATAAAGCATCAGCTAGCTCTTATATAGTAATATTTATTTGTATTTGTTTTACTACACATCTATAGTCGGTGCTTTTTTATTCTACAATTATTTAAACATTTGCATTGTGTTCTAGCGCAATCACATTTTCTATGTATTAAACAAGCTACGACTTCATCATTAGATTTTATAATCTTTGAGTTTGTTTTATGGTTTTGCTGATTTTTAAAACTATTATTATTGTTTTCAAAATAGTGGCTGCTCTTTCTAGTCACCATGTGTCTCTGTCTTTTACTTATGGAATTATTTAGTTGTGTAGTTTCTCTTTGATCTGTATTTGTTTTCTTAATGGTGGTTTCATTAGAGTTTGAGTTAATCATTTCACTATAGATTTTGAAGTTGTTATTATTATAATTATCTTTAATTTGGTTTACATTTACCCTTATGAATGTTATCATCTTGAGCTTTTGCAATTTTTCTGTTGTTGTGGGTAGCTATAATGTGAGCTAAGTTTCTAGAGTTTGAAAACACAGCTTTGATGTTTTTCTTTATTAAAAAGATTATGATATTTATTCGTTACCGAAAAATTATCTAGTGCTTCGTAAAATATTCGAGGTATCTTTGATTTAACTTGTTTAGCGAAGAGGATTATTATCCAGTCTATATCTTTAGCACAACGTCTTAACTTATAGTTAGAATCGTAATTAAAGTTTATGGTTGGCGTGAACTTTTTACCTTTATTTTCTATTAGGTTAAGTATTTTCTGTTTTATTTTCCTATAATTGTATTTATTATTAGTTGAATTAGGTCGTATAGTTATATTACTAGATTGTGGTATTTTGTTATTGTTTGGATTGTTATTCATGTGATTATACATCCACCTCTCGTTATTATGGTCATACTTTTTATTTATACGTTTGTTACATTCAATTACCTTATCCTTATCTACAGATTTCTTATCCTCCTTAACTTTATCTCTATTGTCTCTATTTTTGCAATCACAATTAACCAGTCTATTATTATCGTTGGTTTGTGTCGTATTATGATTATCCACCGTATTATTAGTTAAAAAATTTTAATTTTTTTCCTGTACCCTGCTTTTTCTAGAGTTAAATTGTAATAACCAGTAGCTAATTTAAAAATTGCTTCATTGGCAGAGCGATTAGCGATTCGGGTTGAAATATTTGAGCTAGGTTTTCATTGGGTTTGTGTTATGGTAGGTAAATGCTAGATTTTAGATCTAGTGTTATATCCAAGAAGCTTATTATATTGTGTTCTTCTTCAAATGATATGGTAAGTCTTAAGAAGAATTTGAAGAATTTTTTTTCTATATTTTTCTATATCTCTACCTGAAGGGTTATACAGTGTGTAAAGTGCATCGTCTCTATACATACCTCCTCCGACTTCAGAGAATTCCTTATTAAAGCATTCTAGTACGTCGATTTCGACTAAATCTGTCACTTGTGCTGAATCTATTGGGCCAACAGTTATGTCGAACATATCTGTCCGATCTTTCCTAATCCAATATTTATCTTCAAATTTAATGATTGACTTCCTAGCTGTTAAGATTACCTCTAAATCATTTGTATTTAGCGCCGAGTTATTTATTGATAAAATGAATGCCTTATTGAGTAAAATAGGGTTAATTGAAGCGTAATATTTCGAGATATCTATTTGAAGGAATTTAGTTTGGCTTTTATTGGAAATATTATTGAACCATTTAATTACTTATAATGAACTAGACCATAGTTCCAGTCTAAAAGTATTCTTAAGGGTATGTATATATTTATCGATTATGTGCTTACAAACGTTAACTAGGTCTGATTTGAAGGGGCAAATGAGTTTTACTGTGAGATTTGTTATGAAATTTGGTTTGTGATACTCAAGGTTAATACGCTGAGTTCTAGGTTCGTATGGTTCTGTTCTATCGCTTAAATCAAATTTATCCATAATAGTTTTAGCTTGGAGGTTGTTTTGAGGTTTTCAGGGTTAGTAATTGTATAGTTCTTAATAGTTTCTTTTGCAAGTAGTGAGTGATAAAGAGAATAGTCAAGGTAGTATAAGTTACCCGTTTTATTTGCATGGATGAGTATTCCTTTTTTCTTTTATAGGTTTTTCGTTGTGGAATGCAATTTTTGTAGATGAGCATTTCCTCTCAAAAGGAGTTCATGGAGTTTAATATTTTTAACAATAATCCAAAATTGGTCTTCAAAGGGTGTTAAATGTTGGTTGGTGGTGAGTTCTTTTTGGTCTTAAAAATCTGTTGCAATTCCTCGTCAATTTTATAATTGGTATAATTATTATCTTTCTTGTCATGAAAATACGCCCACCTTCTCTTTCTGCTAATAAAAGAGCTGGTTTTAAAATTTGGTGTATCATGAATTCTTTTTTTCCGTGGGATTGGTATAGCCTTAATTGATGTGTGAAAATGTATTTTCTTCTTTCGAAAAAAATTTATTTTTTATAGTAAAAGAATGGATATAAATATCCAGGCAGATAACTCGTTACTCTATGTAATAATAATACTTGCCGACCATACCACAAACCCAATGAAAACCTCAAATATATAAACATTAAACAGTAACCATTCACCTAGTATATCACACAAATTAGTAGAAATTATTTCAACCCGTATCTCTAATCTCTCTGCCAAAGAAGAAATTTTAAAATGGAATACAGATTATTACAATTTAGCTCTAGAAAAGGCAGAGTACAGGAAAAAATTAAAATTTTGTAAAACTAATAATAGGGTGGATAATCACAATAGAGTACAAACTAACTTAGGAACCAACAATAATAATGGAATGGTTAATTCTGACTGCTCTTCTACACAATAAGAAATTTTGAACTGTATCCCACCCCAAAGGGCCAATCGACTGATAGAAATGAAGTTGTTCATCAATGTTATCTGCCCCATCCACAAACGTGCTCCTGCATCAAATTTGCTGGTTTTACTGCTACCACAGTAGTGTCTACTCTCCTAAGCTGACTGAGCTGCCAAATCCACTTAGGCAATTACGACTTATTTTCTTTGTTCTTTTGTGATCTATTTTGCGTCCGTTCACACTAATCCTACAAAATAATCCTTCTTACCCAGGACGTCAAGCCCATGAAATTTCCTCCTTGCACATTTTCCTCCGACAATTGCTGACTTACAAAGGTTCAGAGAACGTTAACCACGACTGTCTAGGATTAAGCGAATTTTTAGGTTGTCTGTAACTGGTCACAGGAAGTGAGAGTTATAAAACAAATGGTGAATCTTTACATCTGAATGAATTCTGCTAAATTCATTCATGGATCAGTTGGCGTTGGTGAACCAAGTGATGGATAGTCATCTGACAGAGCGCCCTAGAGATTCATTTACAGAAACTTCACTAAGTAAACCTTAGTCTACTCGAAATTGTAGTAGAAGACAATTTTCCAAGAGGTCGCGACCGAGGCATCAAACACAAAACCACGTAATCACCAAGCTAACATGTGATTCATACAGCTATGCTCCCATCTTTGCAGAGATTTATGCTACTAGACGAAGTTGGTTTGACGTTATAACCAATTGATTAGTAAGTCAAACAAAAAGGGTCTGGAACTGTACACAGCTTGCTTGTTTAGAAGAGCGGATGAAAAATAATACGCCTGATGTCATACATTCAGTCGACTGTTGGCGTTTTGGGAGTTGTGGTCCGGAGCATTTTGTGCACGCAAGTACACCGTACTAAATATGTAAACATGTAAGGTATTTGGAAACAAAAGTAAAATTTAACGAAAGCCAAAAGAAAAATATTAAGTATATTTTGTCGTTTATGAAAAATAAAAGGATTTGAAGACGATATACTTACATAACCACAATGAATTTTAAATTCAATAACGTAAATTCTCTTTTCAGTAAAATCCAGTAACCAGTCGATTGCTTTCTTTTCTTCATTTAATAAAGTCAGATAAATCAATATAGAAAGAAATTGTAAGTAGTAGAGTTAAGTTACACTCTTATTTATATTGAGTAAGAAAATATACAAAACTTTATCAAAATACTTATAAACCTATTGATTGTTTTCACTAATCATAAGACCACATATGGTAGTGAAGCAGACTGTTGGTCAAAGGTGTTTTGCCGATAATCATTCCGTCTTTTCATCGAACAAAATATCTAGAACTGTATTGTCTTCTTATTATCAATGTAGTAGAATGTAAATTTAGAGGGCTCTGGCCTTCATTTTGTGCAATATGTAGAGATTGCACGTTTGGTCGATCTCGAAATCATAAAGTTGAGTTTATTCTCCTGAGATTTATATCTTACACAGTTGAAGAACAAAATATCACTAGAAATAAATGAATTTAGTCTAAATTTCTATAATCTCTACGAGCTCACCTTTATGTAAAATTGTATTAAACTGAATGAATTTTATTAACATATAATTAAAAAATGAGTATTAATTTTCAAATTTTGGTGTATGAATTTTATCGAAAAATATTGATACGTATCAATTATGAAGGAAATCCTGTAAGACTTACCGATATTTTCGTTATATCAAGGACACTAGCTACGCTTACGCCAGTGAAAAGTATAATGATAAAGCTGATACACTTGAATCTGCAAACTAATACGGGCAAATGATTTATTGTCATTCGTGTGCTGTACAAGCAAGGTCAAGATCTCTTTACAGTCCCATGTCGAGAACGTCGTATTTTGTTTTTTGTGTATCAAAACGGTATAATCTATCCAGTCCCAATAATTCAACTCCATCATACTGCTCATCCTGAATAAAACGATCCACTGTTGTTTCTGTGTAGAGTCTGTGTTAAAGGCAGAATCTTTCTATCATGAAATAAGCTTCATACTGAAGCAGGAGCAGAAACGAAATATCAATATATGCAATATCATATTCTTAAAACTAACCTTCAAAGAAAAGGTAGAAGCAAGTAGAGCTCCAAACTACTTTTCCCCAATAAGAACACCTCTCTCGCAACCACAAGTACCTCAATGCTTTTAAATAAAAACAATTTTTCTAATTATAACGATAAAAAAGGTTCAACAGTATGGGGCTAAGCACACCAGATAACAGAATACACTACAGTGTAAAGAAAATATGTACCTTTGATGGAAAATGATTAAACCAGTTTTTCGCAGTTGGGGGTCCACGTGAGATTTTGGGGTGTTCGTGGGGGCAAAATAGTAAATTTGGGATACACAGTAATATATTTAGGGACCATAAAAACTTTGCTTTAGATGTATTGTAAGAAACAGCTATGTTTCTTTCTCTAATGTCGGGCAGAGTTCAACCTTCACAGGTGCATGTATGAAAAATAAATAGAAATTTTGAAAGAAGCATCTATAAAGCTGTTTTTTAATATTGAATCGTTATGGGGTTTGGTTCATCAGAATAAAATAGTAATCAAAGGGACCCATAGATATAAATTCGTTGAGAATCATTGAGTTAAATAATGCAGCTATCTGCGAACCGGAAACTTCGATCTGAAGAGAATAACACTACTTTCAAATATATATGGAAAATAAAAGATCCTTGACTATGTCAATATCAACATGTCAATACTCGAATAGAGTAAGCTCTACATAACTATAGTAAAGTAATGCCAACTTTCAGGGCATAGAAATATATGTTGAGTAATCAGTACTATATTTAAAATGGAAGAACGAAATAATGCCCAGATTTCGTGCATTTATTGCATGGACAAGTATGTTTTCACGAGAGTCAGTTTTATAACGTTAATTTAAATCATATAATTTATAATTTGTCCTCTACTATCTCATATCTTCCAGAAATATGTCTTGGCGCTCTCCTCAGGGATATGTTAATTATACAGGTTATATATTAAAACTTTATAACTAGTATTATTAACGTATACTTCAGGAGAGGACGATGATATGAATATTTAGTTGCATGAGATTAAAATTCGTGTCAATGTAAAGAAAGCAAAAGCATCACAAATTGATAAATCTATGTTAAAACATCATAGCAATTTCCCGTTACTCATTCATAAAGTTGTATTCTATTTTTTCATTTCAGTCATAACAAGCTAGTCTCAACAGGGCTATCAATTTTATCAATATAATTTTAATAAAACTACAATAGGTTGTAATCAGTTTATTAATTCAGTTAATTATTTAGATGTCAAACATGACGGAAGAGATGAGATATGGCTGGAATCTGGGCGGTTAAATTTCTTAGGTGTTTTTAGTTACAACGTAGTTGAAGGGTTTACTGAGAAATATGTCACCCAAAATTGAGGGCTAGAGACCATCGATAAATTTTCTACGTGTTAAGTTCTACAAACTCTATGCTGGTGATCGCAAATAAATTTCTGAAAATGAAGATAGTAGTCACTTAGAATTTTTTCCTCACTTTTGGGGTAACAAAACTGTGGGTCTGTATTCATGCTGGAATGGAAGAAAAACTAGCCGTACGTGTGCAAGAAAAACTGTCTGGAAATGTATATTGCTGGCATAGTCATCTTGATTGAAGAGTAACAAGTGATCCTTTCGGCATGGGGCAAAAGCACAGCTGCAAATCGGAAGGTGAGAGATAGTGTGTAACATACGGTAAATGATAACAATTTGCATAGTCATTTTACATACGTTAGTGATAGCGAGTGAACGTCTCATAATGGATGACAGTGATTTTTTACTTTTGAGTGTCAAGGCAACTGTTAATAAACAGTTTAAAAGTTGTTACTTGGCATTTTTGGTTTTGAATGATATGACAGGACATAAATATTTTACGTCACCGATAAACAGCTTCTAATGAAGCACATTGATGACAGGACCGCAACTAGTCAGTTGATTTAAAGCATAAAACATTTGACGTAGAGTTATTAAACATTTATTGTGATCCTTCGTTTCCTTGCAGAGCATTCCGCGTTTATAAGAATTCTATAATATTTTATTATCAATAAAGTAAGCTTTTGTTATCAATAAAATATTTCGTGAACAATTTGAACGAAAGACTGAAGTAGGTGGAAAAATAAAGGAATCTGAAAGAATTGAAGGCAAATAGCAATATGATCTTGATACATTATAGAAAATTGCAGGAATAGGTAGATACAAATGTTTTTTTAAAGTATATATCATTGCAACAATACAAGATAGGGAAGGGAGAAATCATAATACTTGTCTGCAGACAGCTATATTATTGTTTTGTCTTGCGTGGTAGAGCTCAAAAAATTATTACTTTAATAGACAGTCTTCGCTATAAAAGAAACTGAATGTTTCCCTTCAGACTCATGAAACCGATTCTGCTATCGGTAAGAATGCAGTATCGAATATAGAAATAATCCGAAAGTAGAACAAAAGTACTGAGAGTGAAGGGCATCAGCACAAACAAAGCGTCTGATATCACGACTGTTTTCGTGCTGTGCATCAACGAAAGTCAGCTGCATTTGTTAAGAGGGCTTACTTATATTCTTTGATCTTAGAAGATATGAACAACTTCTGAAATACATCGATGCTCACTGTGGATGAAAATCGATTTAATTAAGTTTATAGGTGTATTGCATCAATTCTGGAGGACATGCAACTATGTCATGCTATCTGACTTGATGTAATATAGCTGGCAAGCTGTTAGTGGACGAAACTCGATTTCTAAAATAAGTTCTCACAT
>NC_142930.1:8392227-8419727 GCF_046866305.1 Octopus bimaculoides | reverse complement strand
TATTTGTCCCCATCTTGTTTGTTGTTAACACAACATTTCGGCTGATATACCCTTCAGCCTTCATCAGGTGCATTGGGGGAATTTTCCTAAGGAATTTTTCGCTATTATTATTATTATTATTATTATTATTATTATTATTATTATTATTATTATTATTATTATTCAGGTCAGTGCCTGGTATCGAACTCGGAATCTTGGGGTTAGTAGCCCGCGCTCTTAGCCACTACGCCATATGCCCTCTTAACCACTACGCCGTAGTGGTTAAGAGTGCGGGCTACTAACCTCAAGACTCCGAGTTCGATTCCAGGCACTGACCTGAATAATTACAATAATAATAATAATAATAATAATAATAATAATAATAATAATAATAATAATAATAGCAAAAAATACCTTTGGAATGAGAACCTATGTTCGAAATTTCCCCAAGACACCTGATGAAGGCTGGAGAGTATATCAACCGAAACGACTGACAGCAAACAAGATGAGGACAAATATCCGTCAAATGTAAATAATGTAAATAACTGACGATGTATAACACATAGTTATTAATTGTTCTAAAATATCAGCATTTTCGTCTTTGAACATTAAATGATTCAACCTCTAACACCTTTATTCACTATACAACGTACAAATTTACCCATATCATAACATGATACCTACCGCATACTAGTTCTGGTCTTCATCCAAAAAGAATGATAGGTAAAAAAAGAAAACTATTTTAACCCATAACTTACTTGACTTATCTGCTGGAGTTGTTGTAATGATGTTTGCAGCTCCGAACTTGTGGTGTATACCAACTCCATCGAAACCCACGTTTTTGCAACCTTCACTCCGAGAAGCACTATCTCAAGTTCCTGCACTTAACAATTTATCAAAATCTTCTTAGTATTGCAGCGTGATTAAACATAAACCCTCCCAGGCTCTTCCTTTCTTTCTTTTTCCTTCCTTCTTCGCTTTGTTCCTTCTTTATTTCTTTCTTTCTTTCTTTCTTTCTTTCTTTCTCTCTGTCTCTCCCACTCTCCCTCTTTCTCTCTATGTACGTGTTCCATTTAGCTATGTATGAGTCAAAACTGGACATAAACTGATTTTGCATCTATCAGCTATCTGTATTCTCCCGACTATATGATCGTCTTTCTAAAGCTAAGGCACTATAGACTTCTAATTGTATTGTCTATATGCTATCGTTTAAAATTTGTGAGTGCTAACGTTCAAAGAAATGCACATTCTCCTTATATCTCATCCTGTGTAACGGTTTATCCCTAAGAATTGCTAATTATAAATTTCAAGGTAAACAAATCCTTTATATACCGTCAAAACCTAGCTAGGCCACATTTCTAGATGCTACTAATTATTTTTAGGATACAATTATGTTTATATGTTAATGACACACTAACCGAAAGATGTCAATCTTTATAATAGAACGACTCCCTAACTGAAATTTACTATCTGATAAGGTCGGTAAAAAAAAGGTTGTTTATATAATGTTTCCAGTCATTATATATTCATTAAAAATACCCATGAATATTTAAAGTTTTGTTGAAGTCATTTTCGTATAACAATTTCCAAAACTGTATCACGCGCACACATACACACACACACACACACACACACACACACACACACACGCACAAACACACACACACACACACACACACACACACACACACAAATACACACGCAAACTCACATACACATCTATTCATAGTACTTTTATTCATACGTATCCTTGCGTATGTGTATATGTGTATATGTTTGTGTTTGTATGTGTGTGTATATGTTTGTGTTTGTATGTGTGTGTGTATGTAAGTATGCATGTATGTATGTATGTTTTTATGTATGTACGTATATATATACGTATATGTGTATATATACGTGTGGGAGTGTGTATTCATATTTAAATGGAAAGGGAACTTGCGTGTAATCCTAATAAAAATGAGTTTTCTATATAATTTCTACTGAAAAACCTCAAACGTTTGAAGTATAAGTGATTGATATGTACAAAAGGAGTCAGAAGAGTTTTAATGAAAAAAAAAATGAATGTAAAGGAAACATCAAAGGTTTCAAAATTATTTAATCACAATGGGAGTTATCTACAAAATTATTACTGAATAGAATGGTATATAAATGCAAATAAGTAAAACTGAAGAACAATGCTATTATAATGGTAAATGTGAAGACCATTAAGGATAAAATGATTAAGTATCTTTTGTAACGTAAGTGAATTTAATTGTAACGACAACAAAATTATACGTATGTGAATCAGTGGCGATAATCATGTAGTGTATATGTATCGTATTGCTTTCTCTGTTAGGAATATTTCAAGTATCTAACCAAAAATAATCTGATAAATATAAAGAAGCCTATTAAAAATATAAATATGATTTATGGTGTACGATATTAAACTTCATTTAAAAAAAGTTTAAAATATTTTCAATACATACAACCAATATGTGGTAGAGATTGCTGCGATTTTATTGATGATGGTGAGGTTAATGATATGGTTAAAATGTGCAGCTATATATTTTTGTTTACTAATCTAGATAATTTCTAATTATCATTTCAAATGTTGGCATAAGGAAACGGGCTTTGAGGTTAGGGTGTAGTTTGAATAATAAACTTTAATACTTGAGTGTCACTTATATGACCAAATCCAGGGGTCATATTAAGGATGCACAGGCCAACACTGTAATGCGATTTGAACTTGAAATATAAAGAGATGTAATTAATTTTCAGAATTGACTTCTAACGTTTCCAGAATTTATATTTAATTAATCATATACATTACGTGCCATTGGATAGGTACCGCAATGATGACATGGACTCCTTACGTAGATATCATAGCAAAGAGTTGGAAGAATGGAAGAAAAAAACAAGGAATTCTCCAATTAGTGCATATTAACACGTTAACTCTAACTATAACAAGATAACAGTTCATTTTGCAGAATTTTTATAGCCATTGATGAGATTCAGGACACAAGTCTTGTCTTGACTCTTTTGAGACTTGTGCTGAAATTATATTTATTCCTTGGAAATGTTTTCTGATCTCTCAACCAAAATCCCAGATTCCCAATCACTCAGTTTTTTTAGACGATTTGAGAAAATGGGAAAATTTGAGGTTGTCAAGAAATGATAGTTATGGCTCTTGATGTATTATATATTTTCAGAGCCTAATTTAATATAAAAATGTTCTCATTGCCGTCAATAAGTGATTGCTACGTGTAAGCTAGTTATTGGGAAATACTGCAGAAATCATAGAAGAAAACTGTATATGTGACAGAATTTTGGCATGACAGAATGTCACAGCAACTAAAATCCATGCATAAACATATTTAACGGTTACCAAGATAATTTTACTAGTGTGCAGGCTATACTGTTTCTTACGGAAGTCCTTGCAACACACGACAAAACGAAGCTGCTTCCCAAATAAATGGCTCAAAATAAATCTGTAACATCACTAATATCTTGTACAGCATACATTTAGTCTAGAAGATAAACATACCTGATTTAAAATATAACCCAGTTACTTATATGTTAAAGAGAATCAATAACATCTCTGTTAACACACACATACACAGACTTACATACATATATACACACGTAATATAATGGAAACATAAAAGTGATAAAATTTATAACTTCAGTACTATATAGGACATACACACACGTTTACTTTATCGTCGGTTGACTATGAGTTTGCAAGGAGCCATTAAAGCGCACTGGAAAACAAGCGTGAAGACAAAACTTATTAGAAAAACATTAATTTAGCAATACCACCCTATACAAAATAATACATAAAACTAGCTGATTAGATATGGAAGCCTTATCAATAGCAACACACCAACTAAATTAGCATACAGACATGGCATACGTGAAACAGATTATGAAAATATTTTCAAATATTGGTGTAGGAATGGCTGTGTGGTAAGTAGCTTGCTTACCAACCACATGGTTCCGGGTTCAGTCCCACTGCGTGGCACCTTGGGCAAGTGTCTTCTACTTTAGCGTCGGGCCGACCAAAGCCTGGTGAGTGGATTTGGTAGACGGAAACTGAAAGAAGCCTGTCGTATATATGTATGTGTGTGTATAAGTTTGTGTGGCTCTGTTTGTCCCCCCCAACATCGCTGGTGTGCTTACGTCCCCGTAACTTAGCGGTTCGGCTAAAGAGACCGATAGAATAAGTATTAGGCTTCCAAAGAATAAATCCTGGGGTCGATTAGCTCGACTAAAAAGGCGGTGCTCCAGCATGCCCACAGTCAAATGACTGAAACAAGTAAAAGAATAAAGAGTAAAAAGAGTAAATTAATAGTTAAACAATTTTAAATCCAATGACGATGGTTTTAACAATTACAATGCCACATTCAAAATCCCTTTCTGACAAAAACAAAAAGCTAAAATAGCGTTCCCTTCATATTTCATGCAGACAGAGACCTTCCAAACTTAACATAAAGGCTTAATGAAGAAATACAAACTTTATTAAGGAGTAAGTAAACTCGATTACATTGATTTCTGGCCAATAAAATGCTTGAAAAAGAAGGCTGTTCTACATGCACAGTGTATACACACGGATGGATACGCACACATTTAGGTACACGTAAGTGACATTTTATCTTTATATAGAAGCTTAGTTTATGTGTTGGCGTTAAGAGTAAAAATCAGATTATAGTGGGAGGAGTGGGGTTTATAAAGTTTGAGCAATCGAAAAGAAACAAATGTGTGTGCATTCACTGTGCAACACGGCTGAAGGTCGTCAGTGACAAACAGGATATGATTGCTATTTATCTGATATATTTGTTAAAAGATACGTACATGTATATAAAAACATTTTTGACTGTAGAAGAAGGCAATTTGTTTATTTAAAGATACGTACATATAAATAAAGTTTAACTTGATGACATATTTGGCTATGAACAATGATACTAATTATATTTAGCTATGGAAGGTTCCCCGTTGTGTGGGTTTAAAATATCACAGTGAAATGATTAGGGGGCCTCCTAGAAGTCCTGGATTTGTATTAATAATTGTTCTTTAGAAAGGAGAATTTCTTACTTTTACAAAGTTGGCAAATTGTTTTATTTGTAGATAAAATTAGTCCCTTGATAAAATTTTGACGAAATATTAACGTTCTATGTTACAGTTTTTCAGTTACCAGACCCTTGCTAGTGAGGTATTACCTTTTCATTTTTGCGATTAAAAGAACACACACGCGCACGCACACACACCCAAGCACGCTCGCACACAAAAACACACACACACACACACGCACACACACACATGTAGTTCATAACTATTTCCTCAATTCTTTGCATTCACACACACATACACACACACATATACACAAACTTACACACATATTCAAACATACATACACACACACACACACACACACACACACACACACACACACACACACACACACACACACACACACACATATATATATATATATATATATATATATATCAACACACATACATATTTCTGAATAACAAAACTCAGGCCGTCATTTATCACCCGTAACTCTTCTCAAATTCAAATCAGAATCCTGTGTTCATCTACTGTATCTATGAAGACGCTACTTCAAGGGATTAGCTGGGAAAATTTCTGGAATGTACGTTGCATATATCATTAGAATTGTGTTTAAAAGTGACATCCCTAATCGCAGATTCTTTATCCAAGTTTATACGAGAATGTCTACAGCATAAAATATGTTTTTTAAAACTTTCTATGTATGTGCAGAAAGTTTTAAAGGAACTGGAAATTTCCAGAACTCTCAACGAGAGGAGAAACAATAAATCCAACAATGGCTGAAGTTATTTGGTATGTAAAAGAAATTCCTTTTCTTCAAAAGAAACTTTGAAAAAAGAAATAGAAAACTCTAAGAGCACAAAATTTTAAAAACGCAACAACAAAAAACAAAGAATCTGAATTTCCGAGGGGTACGAGCCGGACGTGTCATTTAATATAGGACAGTGAGGTGGAACTAATAAAATTGTAGACATTCAAAAGAACACCAAGACTGTTAACTTCATAAGAACATTTATTATTTGTTACTTCGAGTTAAAGTTTTCGTCGCACTACATATCAATGAATATGATTTTTGCTAATTACCCAATTTGTAAGTCTGCTGGCTAGATCAAATGAGTATGGCTGCCTTTATTTGAAGAGAAGTGTAAATAACTTAAATTGCACCATTAATTGAATGTATCAGTGTTTACAATTGACTTTAGAAATAAATTTGATACTTTTATTAGCTTTAGTTTAGAAATAAAGGTTGTTAATATGAACCGAGTCGGGTACTGAAAATATTCGGAAATAAATCGCATAAGCACGCTTAGAGATAAAGCCAATCGGAATGTATGTCTCATTTTTAAACAATGAAGGTTACAGTCCGAAGTACCATAATCCTTTCAAAATTTAGTAATTTAGTTACTGGCTTTCGTGATTGTTGACGAGTGTCTTGAGGTTTTATTTATTCCTAATATGTACACATTCGCTTTCTATAATTAAGATAGAAGTCATATCAAAATGTTGATGACAATTTAATTGGTATAGAGAGGGAATGTTATATTTTAAAATCACACATATATACATGCAGATTTACACGCACACACGCACATAGACGCGCATATGTGTGAATGTGTGTGTGTGTGTGTGTAGGTGTTCCGCGTGCATGTGTTTTTGTAAGCATATGTGAATGAATGCTTGCATATCTACTTGTGCAAAGTGAATATATTAGCCAGTTTGAAAACCTGCAGTCAACAGACACTGGATGTTGATGGCTTAGCGCCATGCCTACATATTCATTCTGTAACATGTGACATTACTCGAACAACGAATCTGTAAACCGAAGAATGGTTTGGTATTTTGTTTACAATACCCAGATAAGATCTTTGAGAAAGTTAGGATATTGTTTAGTGCAGAATACATGGAAAAGCTTCTTTCTTTTATATAAATTTGAACTATATTATAGAAACTTAAGATTAAGTCCTCTTTGAGAAACATGTAAACATGAGAATAGGAAAAATACGGAAAACTATACGCAAGTATAATCATATTCTATACACACACATAAATATATGTATGCATGCCAATGTGTATATATATATATATCAATGATATTGAGGAAAAGTGGTAGAGTGCTATACATTATATACAAGCATAAATACATACATACATATGTATATACATACTAAAATGCATGCATAAATATACATGTACATACATATATGTATGCATATATATAACTGTGTATATATACCTATATATATATATATATATATATGTATATATATATATGTATATATATGTATATACATATATATATGTATATACACATATATATATGTGTGTATATATATATATATAAATGAAGCTGGTCCTCTGTGGATCACATGCCTACTTCTCAACATATATATACATATGTGTATATATACATATATAAATGAAACTGGTCCTCTGTGGATCACATGCCTACTTCTCAACATATATATACATATGTGTATATATACATATATAAATGAAGCTGGTCCTCTGTGGATCACATGCCTACTTCTCAACACAGTAATCGTTTCTCTCAATAGCAATGTTCCACCTTCCAATGAGAGCATGCATCCCTGTCCAGTAAAATTCTGTTGAGTGTTCTTAGAGCCACTTCTTCAGTACAGTTTTCACTTCCTCGTCACCAGATTTAGCGCCTTCAGACTATCATCTCTTCGGCCCCATGAAAGAGGATTTGAGTGGCAAGCATTACTTCAGTGACGAGGAAGTGAAAACTGTACTGAAGAAGTGGCTCAAAGAAAAGTCAGCAGTATTTTACAGGGCGGGGATATATGCTTTCATTCGAAGGTGGAACATTGCTACTGAGAGAAATCGTGACTATGTTGAGGAGTAGGCATGTGATCCACATAGGATCAGCTTTATTTCGATGTATGATACATGTTCCTTTGTTGGTAATTATACCTGTCCTAAACAAAATGGCATTACTTTTTGACTCACCCTTGTATATATATATAAATATATATACAAAATGGTGTGTGTTTGTATGCAAATATATAAAGAATGGTAATCAGAATTTTGGATAAACAGACTTTTGGGAGGGGCTGATAAGCATGTGTTTGTGCATGTGTGTGTAATGTATGGGTATGTTTGTATGCATATAATTGCGTGTCTTCCTTTCTGCAATTGAACTTAAATTGACCCCTGGCTATTAAAGGTCCAACCACACACACACACACACACACACACACACACACACACACACACACACACACTCACACATTTGTTTTAGTTTTTTTACCCATTTGAGATGCGGCCATACACCAGATAACGTGGTAAGTCTTATGCTCCGAAATTTAAATTTTGAATTTGTTTTAATTATAAACCTCAGCTAAAAACACATCTTTTAGCTTTGGAAAACAAATTTTCTTTCTCTTTCTCTATTTTTTGTTAAGTTAGGATTTCTGTGTTTTGGTCAGGATTTTCTTGTTTCTTTTTTCTTGTATCAAGCAATGGACGGAAGCATTTAAAAAAAATTAATCTTACAGAGCCGAACAAAATTAAAAAATGTTAATTTTAATCGTTAAGATGGAGAGGAGCAAACATTTTTGGATCTATTTATTTGAGTCACAAAATCATCACCCTTTAATTTTGCTCAGATTGTTTTCAAATTTGGGCTATGGATAGAATTGAGAATTTTGATTACACTCAACCAATTACTTTATCTCGTAAATTAAAGAACCTGATGTTATTTGGAATTAAAGTTGGAAAATTTGTATAATTTTAGCCAATCAACAGACAACGAGGCATTAACAGCTAGTTTCCATAGCAACATATGACTCACTGTGCTGAATATTCCCGTCTGCACGCAGCTTTTCTGTACATGTTTCGATTTTGTTATTTTTGTAAAAACTTTATAAAACATCCATTGTCTGTGCTTATATGAATTAGAATTTTATTTTAGGTATCTTTTGTGAATTTTCGTAGTATTTTGCAAATATTTCGTGAAGTTTTTCTGCGTTTGTTTACTTTTTGCTTGTTGATAAAAGCCAAGAATGACGTATCTAAGTCATTTTGAAAACAGAGGTGGATGCCGCACAATATTTCGAAGAAAAGGGCGTTATCCTTTAAAAAATAATGTAGTAAATCTAGGCAGGATATAACTAAGAAAGTGGTTCGTGGGAATTTGGTCTCGCGGTGCACTCGCAATGGATGTAATGAGCGTTTGTCAATAAGGACAGGAAGAAATAAAAGAAGAAAACCTCGAAATGTTCGCGTGCATTCAACGTATCGGACGACTAAACCCGTTCCAAGCCACATTTTTTTGAAAGATGGGAGGGGGGTAGGGGTTGACCTCGAAGTTTCCCGGAACCCAGAAAAGGAAAGATTTGGCAGCTATTTCTAACATGCCTTGCTATCACGTAACAGCTATTTGCGATAAAGGACCCGCCGTTATCGCAAATAGCTGCTAATGCGGGTGCACTTGCAAAAAGTTGCCCAAACACATACAAAGAATCAATATAACAAAAAAAAAAAAAAATGACATCATAAGGTATTTATCTTTATTTAGAAACCTAAAACGAACAGGTCACAGGATACAACCTTAAAGTTGACACCGTTCGCTACAACGGCAGTTTATTATTGGCTCAAAATACACAGTTTTTCGATTTTTAAACGTCTGTAACTTTTACGTCAGTTTTTTTTTCTCAATAAATTCTTTGGTTCAAATGAATAAGAAAGAACATGTTTAATATGATAAATTTTCAGATTTTTTTACTTCATTTTGAAATGGGGGGGGGCTGATTTTGTGACTCAAACTAACTAGATCCACATTCACTTTCTTGAGCATAAAAAATCCTCTTCCCGGGTGACAAGAACTTATATGTCAGATTGTAGCATGAGATACGTCGAAACCGGTAATATTTATATAATCTTTTATTAAATTCCCTCTTAAATTGAAATGTCTTAGATTTACTTTTGTGCTATTTCCACCTCCATCTTTTTTTTTACATATAAAAATTTGATTTGTGTAGATCTCTAATCCTTTTTCAACTATATATATATATAACATGAACTGGAGAACGATTCATTCAGTAGTTGCCTTTAAAAGACTTCCCGCTTAACATAGAATTCAGAAATGTTCATGTTGATACAGTAATGTACACAGTAGTAGGAATGTTTAAAACTGATTATTGTGTTAAATATTGATTTCTAATATAGACATAAATCATTAAGTCTTGCTGCTGAAGCAAATTAAGATTATGGGATAGTTATGCCTTTCTCTTCAGGGTGTCAGTTATAAATGTATGTACTGAATGAGGTAATTGAAATGATTTCAATTGGGAATCGAAAATGTGGTGTAGATTTGACTCGCCGGAGCTAAACTCTACTCTCCAGTGCTTTGAGTGATCAATATATTCATTAGATATTTTTCAATAGGAAATATGCACATTCGATTGAATCGAACAGTGTAAATTAAAACCTCTTATTTTATTGATTCAAGTAGTGCAAATAGGAATTTTACCCTTGTTTCATAATTGAAAATGTTTATGTACCAAGTGAACTCTCAGATTTCTTCGTTAAATCGACGCATGGGTAGGAAGCATTGATAGTGGAAAATCGAGAAATTTAGGTCGAATTATTGTTTTACAACTGCTAACCACAAATGCATTTAAAAGTCACATGAAAACATCTGTTATGATATATGATTAATGTAAGAAGTAACGTGCAAGAAACGCCTGATTAAATGGTAACAGTATATAGTTATTTCCCTATGTACATGAAAGGCAAATCTACATAGGATAGGATTTGTCTTTCTTGGGGCTAAAGTCGATAAAAAAACATAAACAGAAATATAGCAAAGTAGATTGCGTCACCAACAACCTCTCCAAACCAAACGGACATCATGATTAATGTAAAGAAATCAATATATATCGTATGACAGTTATTGATTTTTACATAGGTCAAGGGTTCAGATATTGCAAAAAAGAAATTGAAATTATAAGATGTTTATGCGTTTTCCGATCCATCAATTAAATAAGGAAATTTTATTAGGTTTTACGAGCTTTTATTTTAATCTAAAGAATCGAATTGTTTTTAGGGCACAAGCACAGGCAAAAAGTAATATACATGATAATGTTTATTAAATATAAATATTTTAGAAGCTGTGTCTTTACATTAATATTTGATCACAGACTGACACACATAAACACACCGCCTCCACACATTATGTAATTATGTAGTCTCATGCAGTTTTCCTTAATAAAGAGAAAAATAATTACAAGCCACAAGTTATATATATATATCTATATATATATATATATATATATATATATATATATATATATATATATATATATATACTGTGAGAATATTTTTGACAACCCACTATATTAATCGATATAGTTACATTCAAACAAAAAAAAGACGCATGCGCCTAACATTATGCATGAATACATACGAGGAAATATATGGTGGCATTATTTTCTACACAGATACTTTTATATAAAAGAGAACTGCAAACACAATCTTCATAGATATGTGAAAATATTAAATTTAACATAGAATTTAAAAAAGGTAGGATAACATATATGTACAATATGCGTACTATATATATATATATATATGTATAACAAAACAGACAAAATATTACGTGAGGTGTATATGCGTGTGCGTGCGTGTATGGTAATACTTACTATGAAATAAGGTGTCTATGCAAGGTTGAAAGGAGTAAATCACGTTGCTGTGGGGATACTGTCATGCGCAGAACAACTCATTTTAAAATTAGGTATTATACTTTTTTTTTCCAAGTCTCCCAGTGCAATGAAGAATGTATGTAAAATACTCTAGACACTGAAAAGAAATGAACACTTGGTAAATCCAGTTGCCGTCTTTTCACAAAAACTAAAAATTTCTATTGAGATATTTCGAAGTTATAGGCCAAAACCTGCACATAAGAAATAGAAATATTTTGATGAGTTGAACAGGGTTCAATATCATAGTTTATCCTTTGGGTGCTTGAATAATTCCGTCAATCAATATCTATATAATACTTTATCCGTATTTTCCATATGTTGGTTATTTCATTTATTGATTATATATTAAGAAATTAAAAACACTTAAGTGATTATAAGTTTTCAATAGGTAAATTAATTTTTTTATGAAGGGTAAATCCATATTTTTGCTCAGGATAAAATCATTCGACTTCATCTTGTTTGTGGTTATAATCCTGTTATATAAAAATCCATACGATGTCCTATCTTATTGTACGTCACAACAGTACATTGATCACTTGAACTACTGTTTAGATTATTGAAGTGAGCAGCAAGATAAGTTTAGCTCTTATTCATTGTTTTAACATTATTTAGTGTTTCCAGTTGATACGATGATACAGTTTGATGCTGGAACAGAATGTACCTGGTCTCAATGCATGACTACTATGTTACCGCACATGTATATGTCTGTTTGGATTAATGTCAGTAAAAAGAGTTTTTTAACAATAAATTGACGTATAGCATATTTATCGAGGCAGATGGCTATGAAGATGCGAGTATATCGGGAATGACATTTCATCTGAATGTATCAGAAATCCAACTACAGTTAAAAGAAAATTGCGGAAGGAAATAAAAAAAGGCAAACGATAATTCTCCATTATTAAATAAACGTTGCTACTTCAGTCAATTTCCGATTATTTTTAATGCTGCAATTATTGCTATTATTGATTATTGTTATTTGTATCTTCTTTAAGAAACTGTTTTTGATTTAACTTCTTGTTTGAATGAATTTTTCTAAGCCCAGTTATATTTGGTGAGAATGTCGCAACAAGGTTATATATCAGGTTGGTGAAGACTTTTGTCTACATTAAATGATATAGTTCAAATATAGAATAATTGCTGGGTCACATTTGACTGAATAAAAAGATAAAGCTTTCAGAAGTAGGAAATTGGTCTTAGATTTATTATTTTCATTAAGACAAAATATATCTGTCACTGCAGTAATTACTTAGATATGGTTTGTTGAAGGCATTTTATAGATCGCTATGTTTTGTAATATGATACTTCTACATAGATTTTCAGGACAAATACATAAATAAGAAATACATAAGAATGAGAACATGAAATCGTTTATAAAGGAGAATTTGCAAAACGTTATATCCTCGTTCGTCATTCATTTCTTGAAAATAAAATACTACAGCACAGTATATAACGTTTTCGAAACCTATACAGCCATATCTATCTATCTGTCTGTCTGCCTGTCTGTCTGTCTGTCTATCTATCTGTCTGTCTCAGTCTCTCTCTCTCTCTCTCTCTCTCTCTCTCTCTCTCTCTCTCTCTATATATATATATATATATATATATATATATATATATATTATTTTGCTTAAAAGAGTTCCAACACTGTCTGTTTTTTATGTCTTATTTATATTCCTGCAAAACCAATGTGAGATATAGAATATGGAATATACAATATATAATATAAAATAAAAATGGATGGTACAATGAAATAAAGTATTGAATGTCTTATTGAATATATGGAATATGTCTTATTGAATAGATGAAATATTGAGTGTTCAATATAAAAGGTTAAATATATAAAGGCGAATACGTATTTTCTATACGTTGTGGTATTTCATCATGGCCGGTATGACAGACTTTAACAGTCTGTTAAAGTCTGTCATACCGGCCATGATGAAATACCACAACGTATAGAAAATACGTATTCGCCTTTATATATTTAACCTTTTATATTGAACACTCAATATTTCATCTATTCAATAAGACATATTCCATATATTCAATAAGACATTCAATACTTTATTTCATTGTACCATCCATTTTTATTTTATATTATATATTGTATATTACATTATATAGTGTATATTACATTATATATTGTATATTCCATATTCTATATCCCACATTGGTTTTGCAGGAATATAAATAAAACTTAAAAAAACAGACAGTGTTGGAACTCTTTTAAACAAAATAATATATTCCTCTATACACAATCATACAAAACCCCTTTTTTGTATTTATTTTTACTCGCATATATATATATATATATATATATATATATATATATATATATATATATATATATATATATATATATATTGATATGAATTGCACAGATAAGGGACTTGTGAAAGAAGTAGTCCCAAAGCGATAAATGGTTACTGTGGACAGATATTAAAACTGACCTATTAACACTTAATGCTATAAAATATGCAGAGTCATCATTGAAATATTTATTATTATGAAATTCTGTCACTATATAGGCTAGGAAATTTGTTCACACTATTTCTAAATATCATTTATCAACACTATATAATTACATGCAGACATATAATATAAAATAAATGGAATAAATGTAATAGAAGTTCTATAACGTATAACATATAAAGGTTGCAGTTAATCTTATATACTTTTCATTTATAGGCGTAGGAGTGGCTGTGTGGTAAGTAGCTTGCTTACCAACCACATGGTCCCGGGTTCAGTCCCACTGTGTGGCATCTTGGGCAAGTGTCTTCTACTATAGCCTCGGGCCGATCAAAACCTTGTGAGTGGATTTGGTAGACGGAAACTGAAAGAAGCCTGTCGTATATATGTATGTATATATATATATATGTATGTGTGTATGTGTTTGTATGTCTGTGTTTGTCCCCCCCAACATCGCTTGACAACCGATGCTGGTAGGTTTATGTCCCCGTAACTTAGCGGTTCGGCAAAAGAAACCGATCGAATAAGTACTAGGCTTACAAAGAATAAGTCCCGGGGTCGATTTGCTCGACTAAAGGCGGTGCTCCAGCATGGCCACAGTCAAAAGACTGAAACAAGTAAAAGAGTAAAGAGTAAGAGTATACAGAATAAATTAATTATATGTTCTATATTGCTTTATACAATCTTATCGTGCACTAATTCCCAGACATATACTGTCAGATGATGTATTCTTGATAGTCACTGGTTATTTCATGTATTTTTGAAATTGTATTAGCGATTATTTTCTCTTTGAAAAACCTATTTTTACTCTTTGTAAAAATCTCTGTAATTTCTGTTTAGTTTGACTATACTGTAATTGAGGAGGTCTCATGATAATGAAACATTTCTAGAGTGTTCACTGGATCTATTAAAGATCAGACTCACGCCTACACTGCATAACCTTATTCAATTTTACATCAATCTTCATTTCAAATTGGTCAGCTTTGCCTTCGACTGTGTATATTATTGACGCTAATGACTTTTTGGTCTAATACAGATGTAATTTTAATCCAATTGAGCATTTGTGGGACTTATTTCATTGTACATATGAGAATCCACATGAGATATCATGAGGCTGAGAACGTGGTTGATCAAACAAGCTATATCAAAATCACGGTCATTTAGTATTTTAATTTAAATATTATCTCTCTGAGATGTATCCTGAATAGTGTTTGAGAGCTAAATTTAGAGATATTTACCTTACTTTAAACTGTCTTCCTCAACACTAATCAGTTAATTGATTTAAATTATTCTAAGAGAAAGGGTTTACAACAGCTGTGAGTTATCAATGTTGTCTTCCTTTGAAAACCCTGAGACACTTGCTTTAGGAGAGTGTTTTGTGTGAGTGATATTAGTTTGGGTAATACTTACATTTGTAGCTTGTAGCTTGATAGTTGAAGCACTAATATCTTTAAAAGATAATGTTAAGCAAAATACGTGCAAAACATTTTAGTAAAGAAATATTAAGCGTTTCGTGAAAGGATACATTGCTAGTAATAAGAAACAGAAGTACAAGGAAGAGAAAAGGAAAATAAGGAGGTGTAGATAAAATATACGTCACTGAGGATAGAAATAAGAAAAACAGAATAACAGGAATAGTAAATAAAAACCGATTGAAAAAAAAAACAGACTGCTGATGAAGCGAGTAGGAAGTCAAACCGAAAGATTTGTATTTAGATGAAATGAAGTGGACGTATTCTTTAAACAGTTATACTTTAGATCGAGTTTGAAGAGATTCTTTGAGCCATGCTTGGTGAAGCGATGAAATTAAAGGAACTGAGATAAGTCTTCGCTAGTTCATGGTGTTAGGTGAGAAATCAGGACGAAATCAAAAAGCAATAAAAAGGTTTTGTAATGAATGAAAATGAATTTTCTTGTAGAATTTTCTTGAGATTATTCTCCATAGAAGCAATGTACGACTGACACAAGGTGCCCATGTTAAGTTTGAATGATAGTAGTGTGCAGTCTTAAATAATTGAATGTCTCTCATTAGCTCAGTATTTTTAGTGTATACGGCTATTATGCCTTTTCCCTCTTTTTCTCTTATGGCAGTCTTTTTTGGTCGTTGTTCTGTAGTAGTCATCGCTCTCGGTTGAGTTGCTGATTGTATTTTTCTTTTGTTTGTTGTTTTCTTCTCATCTTTTTCTTCTCTTTCCTCTTTTTCTTCTTTCTCCTCTTCCCTCTCTTCCTCATTTTCCTTGCAGTTCCTTCGAATGTGGCCTATTTGCTCGCACAAAAAACATCGGGGTTTTCAGCCCTCAAAAAACACCACGAGTGTCTCCTCTCCTATCTCAATCGTGTGGGGAATTGCATCAATTATCTTAGGGTCATCCTGGATGAGAAGACTAACTGTTTGAGCAGTCCAGTTAGCGTTTTCGGTAGCGGCAGCCTGGAGGAGGGTAATTTTCTTTTCCTGTTTGATTAGGACTTCCGTCACCAACTACATAGGATCCACTTCCGGTGGGACCCTTGTGATTTTAATTCAGGACGTCCCCATCCCCATATAGGTGAGGATGAGCGCCACGTCATCCGTTTTCAGCTTTTCTGCTGAATGTTTTTTGTGCTATTTCTTTGTTGGTAAACCTTACTTCTACCGTACCAAACTTCCTGCCTCTTGTCAGATAAACTACGTCGCTCCAGATTGGCTTCAGACACTGCTCTATCTTCTCTTCTGTAATTCTCTCAGTTTTTCTTTTTTTGCAAACAGTAAGTTTTAAATATTACTGTTTTCTGTTTTTCTTCTAGTAGTAATTTCTCCGGTGGTTGTATTTTAACCACGTTATCATTTATTTGCATCATTTCACCGTATTTCATAAGATCACACTTATTCGTCGAAAGCAGCCGGGTTCCACCCCCAGCTGCAAACGCAAAACATTTTTTTCTTTGTTTGGTTGTTCAATTTGGATGCTAGGTCCATCAATTATTTTTTTGGACACAGTTACAGTACTTTTGTTTTTTGGCAAACTCGGGTATTCTTCCAGTGAAAGTTCTGACGAGCTTTCAGCCACATCTCCAAATGACCTACGCATTTTGTTATTCTTTTTGCAACGGGGGAATCAAAAATTCCATTTTCGAGGGAATCCATTATTTCTTTGCTCGTAATTGGCTCCTCGCCAGACAACATGCAATTTTTCGCTTCAACAGAAAAAAACAGACATATCTGTTCCAACGGTAGGCCTCTTGCTAGACGACATTCTTCCCTCAACGGGGGAAGGAACAACGCGTGCTTTCTACAAGCACTTAGTGTTTTCAAATGAAAACTCCAACAGTTACGAAATTCAACAATTTAACAAAAACAGCAGTTATTATAAATAATAACACTAAGAAACAGCAATTTTCACCACGAACATATGTGCAACGCGTAAGAAACAAGAGACAGACGAAATACCACTAAGCATTTCGCCCGGCGTGCTAACGTTTCTGCTTGCTCGCCGCCTTCAGTGTGAAAAATATTAGCACTCTCAAACATCAGTATCAGGTAAATGAAGCTCATCCGAAAATGTTTTTGACTGAGGTTTTGGAAACTTTTGTGGAATTGCTCGCAACAATTAAAAGTAGCGGCAGTTTGTAATATACCTATTGTTCTACAAGAGAAATAATGTGAGAATAATAGTAAAATGCAAGTAATATAAATAATTAAAGCAAAATATAAGTTTATGCCAAATAAAATGTAAAAAAAAAAATAAATAATAAACTTGCTGATAAATGTGTGGCAGCAGAATAACGAAATAGAAGGAAAAAAAAAACATTTCCCAATTATGAATTGGAAAGTTGTATAATTAGCCGAGTAAACTATCGCCTTGTCTAAAGTTATCAATAGATCATGTCCTACAGCTGGCAGCTTTCATTTTAGAGCTGAAGAAATTGTACGTGCTTTCCTTTGTAAATTAATTAACAAGGAAATGATCTTCAATTAAGTTTACTAAGTTAAAATGTTAGAAAGGAAAAAGAAAAACAACTCAAAACATATAGATGAAATACGCTTACGCATTTTCTATATAGATTTGTTACCCAATTTCAAAGTAATCAATGATATGGTCATCTCTGACATTTTCTTTTCCCCTCTCTCCCCATATATATGTGTGTGTGTGTGAGCGTATATATATATATATATATATATATATATATATATATATATATATATACCTAAGTGCACACACACGCACACATCCATCCATATATGTATCTCTCAGTGCTCACTACATGCGGTATTCTTAAGAATAAATGCTGATATAAGAATATGCATGTATTAATATGCTATTACCCTCCCTGTCTGTCTCTATATCACATACATATGTGTATATACATGCATATATATATATATATATATATATATATATATATATATATATATATATATATATATGTATACTCACACACATGTCTGTGATGTGAGTGGCAAAGAGAAAGAGAAAGCGGAAGAGATGGAGCGAGAGCGATATTTGTGCATGCGTATATCCATATGGTCAAGCACATCTGCATTTGTTTCATAGACATAAATACTTATGCGGAGTAGACAGACAGATACATACGTAATCGCTTAGATACTGTTAAATACACTCATGGAAATTAAATTGCATATACAAGCATGCACGTTTTCTTATGTAAACAACGAAAGTTAGTTCGAATACGATTAGTACTTTGAATAAACATAAATCTTTCATTACTAAGCGATCATTGAAGATAAATATATAGTAAATAAAGAATAGATTACTATTATAAAAAATATATATTGATTTATTTTGCTTAGTCACATGTACATGTAATATGGTTATAGTGAAATGGATCGACGCAGCTATATTGCTGATGCATTTATTTTATGATGACGGATAAAGCCAACGCAGTTAATATTGGAACTCATTATCCCCGCCCGCATACCCAAACGCATACATACACTGAGCGTCATAGAAACACGCACAGATATACGCACATGCACAAACACACGTCACTCACATACGAGTACTTAAGAGTTTCACTTTGCAGCCATGACGTTCCTGGTTCGATTCCCCTTTGTGACGTCTTGGGCAAATCTCCGAAAGAAAAGACGAGTCAACTATCTTATGAATGAAAATCGGTAGACAAAACCAGTGTAGAAACCCGCCGAAAAGATAGTATGTTACATTCAGGGGTTCAACATTGTGACACTGTCATGCTGATTCAGTATTGAAATTGCGTTAAAGCACGTTTCAGTGGAATGCTCAGTCACTTTACATGTTAATTCAATGAGTCTGGTAGTACTTAACATTTACCTTACTTCATGATACGTTAACAAAATTTAATTAAAAAAAAAAAAACCACACACACACACATGAACAAATAAATAAATAAAAAAAAATACAAACGAACACGTATTAACAGAGTATATAGGTGATACAGACACTCCCCATACACACATGCACTTACAAAAGACACAGACACATTGAAAGACACGCATGCGTAGACACATACAATAGGAATACAAAATACAAAATGGCTGATAGTTAGCAAGGTGAGACACACATAAGGAAGAAGGAAACAAAGGACCACTGATGAGGTCACAGAAGTGTGACGAAAGAACTCTGGCCGAAATAAGATTAAGATTAATGTAATATAAAGCTGAAGCAAATTAACACCAAATATACAGTGCGTGTGTTTTTATTGGCTAAACTGGCAATATGACCATCCCCAAGTACAACAACATCTGTTTCAACACACGATTTCACATCAAAAATCTTGCAAAACAAATATATATATATATATATATATATATATATATATATATATATATATATATATATATATATATATGTATGTATACAGGGTTATTCAAAAAGACAGACCAGATTTTAAATATATTTTAAAAACAAACGGTAAGAGACACAAACGCATTCAACATATTTCTTGATAGAAGGTTTAAAGTTTATTTTAAGGTAGTATGCACTCAACATGAGCACCATTTGTTGCTCTACAAACATCAAAGCATCGAAACCTTTTTCAGTGAAATTTTTATGCTATTCGTAAATTTGCTTGTGACGAGGTGGATTTTTATTGAATTGGCGGCGAAATTCACCTTGCACTTGCACAATCGATTCGCATTTCTCAAACTGCAGCACACAAAAAAATACTTTTCTTGTGGCGTCGCTATTTTCTAAGGGATTACACAAATGAAAATTATACACCTTTAAATAAAATGAACAAAATGAAACATTAAAACAAAATTAAAATATTTTATATTAGGCTTAATTCCATTGATCATGTTCAGCTACAAACTTTAAACCTTCCCCTATCAAGAAATATGTAGAATGTGTTTCTTACCGATGGTTTTAAAAATAAATTTGAAATCTGCCCTTTCTGTTTAGATAACCCTGTATATATATATATATATATATATATATATATATATTTATATATATATATATATATATATATATATATATATATATATATAATATTAGGGACAAAATCCAAAATTACAGGTAAAAAACTCAATTAAAATCAATTTATAAAAAATTAAAATTAAATTGAGCCTTATAGATAAAGTATATATAAAATATATAGTTTTAGGGAAAATAACCAATTTTCAAGAACTCATCGATGAAAATCCACTACCACATATAGAAAAATTAATAATTAAAAGCACAATAAATGAGTATAATATAAAGTAAAGTAAATATCATAAGATAAATATAATAAAAAGATTACACGTGTTTCAAAACCAATTTTCAAATAGAAAAGGAATTTAAATCGATTAAAATCAATTGAAATTATCGAAAATAAGTTCTATTCAAAAATATAGCTACATATATATATATATATATATATATATATATATATATATATATATATATATATATATATATCTTGCTGTAATAAAAAAGAGAGAAAATATGGTGGATACTTATTTTATTTGTATCACAATATGAACAATAATTTAATACAAATAAAATTGAAATGAACATACATTAACGTTTGTTTTTCTTTTTTTCTTCTTGGGGATTTTAGGTGGTGATTCTAAATTCTTTTTTCTTTTCATCACCGTAAATTGCCCGTCCATTTTCTCCTCTGCTACAGCTGTACTCTCTTCATGAATTTCTGTTTCTATTATTTCCTCCTCGTGTTTCTAGGGACACTTGGCCTTCATGTGTTCCCTTACTCCAAATGCAAAGCATATTGGATATTTACCCTCCACAACAATCCTTAATCTGGTCTCGTCTGGCAACACCAGCTCTTCCACAATCTTATGGACGTCTAGTAGGCTTATATGGACTATTACTCCTAGCCCATATCCCCTGCAGTTCCCCTCCGCAGTCTTCGACATTTTAAAAACTTCTGTATCTTCCTCTGTCTGCTAGAGGAAGGCTTCCACCAGCCATGCCTCATCAATATCAGGAGGCACTCAACCTATCTTTACTCTGGCCACACGTTTGCCACAGGAAGTAGGCAGTTGTGCCCACTCCGCTGATTTCAAGGCTATTGTGGAATACTTCTTTGCTTCATTTTCGTTTACGAAGCGCACCTCCACCGTGTCGAACTTCCGTCCTCTGGTGTAGAACGTGGTAAAGTCCTTCACCTCTTTCAAACATTCCTCAACCGCTTCCACGGCTGTTATCTCTACTTTCTTCGATGTTATGTTTAGCGTTCTGTAGACAATAGTTCTCTTTTCCGTATTCTCAATAACTTCCTTGGGAGGCGTCAGTCTGAGACTGTCTCCCTCCTTTCTCAGCAAGGTGTTGTATTTCTTGAAGTCCCTTGTCTTTGACTTCTATTTCACGAACCTGCAGTGTTTGCCAGTCACTGCAGCATAACTGCCTGTTTGCACTTGTCTATTCTCCATAATAATGTTATTCACAACTTCGCCCATAAATGGGGAAGACAAATAAAAATTCCAACAAATTCAAGTAATAACAATAATTCAACAATTCAGAAATATAACAGGTTTACAATAACAGGACTCAGATGGAGCATACATACTTTCTACTCAAAAACAACGACAAACGTTTCCATCATCTCAACGACGATGCCAACTCGCCTCCTTAAAGGAATAATAATAATAATAATAATAATAATAATAATAATAATAATAATAATAATAAAAGAAATATTGCTTTCAAATTTTGGAACAAGTCCAGCAATTTTGGGGAAGGGAATAAGTCGATTATATCGAACCCAGTGTTCAACTGGTACTCATTCTATCGACTCCGAAAGGAGGAAAGGCAAAATCGATCTCAGCAGAACTTGAACTTAGAGCGTAGAAACGGACAAACTGCAGTCAAGCATTTTCCTCGTGTTGCTAATAATTCTGTCAGCTCGCTGCTTAAAAACAAAATATCACTTATCAATTAATACCAGCTAAAACACATGTTCTGCGTGAAAAGAAACTCTCATGGGTATTGCAGAGGATTACTCATCATATGACAGGTGTTTTAATGTTTGCAATATACTTTTGCTATTTTGATCAATATCATGTAATGTCACATTGCTGAAATGGTGATAACTTCTTTAAAATTTTGCTGTGCTTATACAAAATAATGAAATTCAGCAAATTTTGAAAATATTTAAATTTATTAATATTAAATAGGAATTAACGAAAAAACATCTCACTTGATATTTACTATAAATACATTATCAATAAAAACAATTACTACTTAACTGCCAATTACTGAAATATTTTAATATTCTGATAAAGAAGTGTGTAAAAAGACATTTACTAAAAATTACATTTTCACTTGAGCTAATTTTCATTGTCTAAGTTAAGTTGTTTCTAGCTCATTTCTTCCATTTTGTCGTTTTATAAAGCAATTGCGTGAAGGCAAGTGACATAGTAATTAGGATGTCGTGCTCACGATCACAGGAGTGTGGTTTCGATTCCCAGACCGGCGGGAATCTTGAGCAAAATATTTTGTTTCACGCATTCCACTCAAATGTAAATGGGTTCTGTTCAGCAGACCGACAGGAGTAGTAGGGTGGCTTCATTCGAAATCTATAGAAATACGTGGAAGCTCATTGTAACCAGTAATGTATAGAATCATCTGATAGTTTGGTCGATAGAGTGAAAAAGCACAAACAAGAAAAACTTTACATAATGCACAGGTATGACCGTGCTGTTGAAAAGTCTGCTTCGCAACCACGTACTTTCGAATTCGGCCCAAATGTGCAACACGTTGGGTGTCGCCTATCATAGCCCCGAGTTGATCGTTAACATGTGAGTGAATTTAATAGACATAAAATCTGTATTCATATACATACACGTATATATATATATATATATATATATATATATATATATATATATATATATATATATATACAAAGTATGGGGGTTTAGTTCACAGGTGATTTAAAAGATTAGGTACATTAGGTAAGTGCTGTAACGGATTTCTAGGGTACCAAGTTAAAGCCGAGACGGTAATTATGGAGCCATTGCAGATTTCCGAAGAGGACGACAAACATTAAGGCAAGTCAAACATCTCACGTCGTATACAAGATCATCATTGGAAAAAACTCAAAGTCTTACAGCTGTTTCTGGGATATCCCCCAATATGGGATATTCCATCATCAGAAAAAATAGAGAACATGAAAATGGTATATATTAATGAAGACACAGAAGAAGGGAATAAATGAATACGGAGATAGAGAGAAAAAAAGAAAAAAAAGCATAAAAGTTTGTAGTTCAACTTTCTAATGTTGTAGAAACAAGAGCATAAGTCTTTAAGAGTAATCCTGCGTAGATCCATGAGAATAAGTACTTAGGTGCAATAATGCGTAGATGCATGTGGGTTAAAATCTTGATATAATAAACATCCAGTAAAAAAAGACGCGAACATATCAACGTTCAATAACAGAATGGACGCGTAGGTGGCTTTGAAGTGGTAAAAGAAAGAAAATAAAATAAATAGAAAGAAAAGTAGATAGAGTGAAGGGTGATTTAAGGATTGGCTTTAGGATAAAGTAAGGTGTATAGTATCTGAGAATTGTGTGCGGTTAACCGAGAAGAAAAGAAGGAGGATGAGGAGGTAGAGGAAGATAGGGTAAAAAGAGAGCAAAATGAAAGGAATTTATAGAGAGTAGTAGGTAGATTTTAAGACTACCATAGACATTACTCTCTTTAAGATACTTTTATTTTGCTCGATATACTGATCGTATCTTTCTGGCAAACATTAATTCAGCAGATGACATACCCGACTTTGTACTGGGGTTTGGCGTTACTCTATAGACGCGTAAAAATTTTGTCAGTGTATTATCCACTATTGATTCATTTCTGATTTTCCTCAACGTTCTTTTAAACCTACCTGCGAACCTCTCTGCAAGTCCATTTGACCTCGGATGATATGGCGGGGTAGTGACATGTTCCATTTGATGCATCTTACAAAAATCTTTGAACTCCTTTACTGTAACTTGCTCCTGCCACTTTTTGCAAGGTTAATTCAATGATTTGTGTAAATTTTGTTGACATTCTCGCTCGTATTTCTGCATCCTCACTTGCAGTTAGTCCTTTGACAAACTGCTTTCGTCAGATGAATTCATGAGCTCCAGAATAAAGGACATTCTAAATGACTTAACATTTAACATTCTGTTACTATTTCAGTTGACAGAATACTCATATATAGTTAAATGTTAAACTTCTGGAAAGTTTTGCAGATTTTTACAGGTCTATGTGTGCATGTATGTATGTATGTATGCATATATGTATGCATGTATGCATGGATGTATGCATGGATGTATGTATGTATTTGTGTTCCTCTGTTTATATTAGCATCTGCATTTGTTATTTTACTTTGTGCTGTGTATAATTTTCTTCGCGGTAGTTCGTGCCAATTCTGTCTTTTTAATTGAACATATTTCACACTGTTTCCTTTTGTGTAGAACGTTAGCTAGTGTTTTTAAGAAAACATCAATATTAGAAGTAGTTCTCATAAGTGTTTTTTTAAAAAAAAACAACAAATGTAGACATCAAGTAAACATCGGTGATATATTCGAGAATGATTTGTGTTAAATAAACTAGTGATACGAAACAAAAAGAAATCTATATGAACGGTCGCTTAAAATTTAAAGAAGTCCCATGGAGCTTTTTACAAGTGGTCTTCTTTACTTTATAGTGTTAACCAGTTAACTATATGTGATTGTATATAGTATCTCACGCTTCATATATACGGATCGATCATTCAATGTTATACACTATGTAATCTGTTAAAGGAAGCATTATATCCCATCAGCATTCAATGTATAAAATGTACTCTAAGATCTGAAATTTCATGTAACCCATGAAATGCCATCCGTCATATTTTAAATCATTTAATAGAAGAAATGTACTCAAACCACTGTGATGTGAAAAACTGTTTTTATTTATGTGAAGAATACTACCGATGTTATTTCGAATTTCCTTTTAAATGTGCCATTAACGTTTATCAATTGAGTATTACGTTGTAAAGTATTGCATCTTTATATTGATATCATATTTGGGTCGCCAATTTTTGGGGTATTCTTTCTTGATATGTTATGCGAACGTTATAGGTGATTTGGTTGTGTAAGATAATGAAAATTGCTCTACAAGATATGATCATTGAAATCCGTTTATATATGAGATGAAATAATCAGATATGAGAAGTATCTCTCAAATGGTTTATTGTATTTCAGTGAAATAAGATCAGAATTTTTTCTGTTTTATTCAGAAATCTCGAGAAGCGCTGCTTCATACTTAAAGTGTCTACTGAATGTTATATGATATATTACATGTAAGTATATGTGTGGGAGGCTGTGTTTTCCCTGAATCCTGACACTTAATATGTCTATGATCTATGAGGTACCATCGCAATTACATAAAGATAAAAGTAATTTCATTGACAGCGGGGAGGGTAACGTTTTGAATTACAAAATGAAAATGAGATAAAATAAAAAAACTTAAGAATTAAAACGAAATATTAAATATCGTTTTAAATTTTGGAATTTGTTGCATTTTAAAATTTTAGAATCTATTTTTCAATAATTCTATTTTTGAATCATTTTGGAATCTATTTTCTTTTTTTTTCTAGTTAATTGTAGTTAATTTTTGTTTATTTTCACATCATTAAAATGGAATGTCAAGTTAAGAAAAACGAGCATTTTCGACACTTTTCCCTCGAGTGAAGATGCTTTAATCAAGGTTCTAAGGCCGCAAACCTGTTCGAGACATTTGCGTTGTGTATGGAGAGGGTACCATAGCTGAAAGAACCGCTCATAATTGGTATGCCAAGTTCAAAAATGGACATTTTGACCTCAAAGACGCACCTCGTACTGGCCGTCCAGTTTAGTTCGATAAAAAACGATTAAACCAACTTTTGCACGAAAATTCTCGTCAAACGACAAGGGAAATGGTAGAGAAAATTGAATGCTCCCACACTGCTATAGAGAAGCATCTTCACTTGAGGGAAAGATTCAGAAGTATGTAGCATGGGTTTCGCATGCTTTAAGTGACAACAAAAATCAACGACCCACAATCTCCGCTGCTTTGCTTGCTCGTCACAGCTCAAGTCATGGACACAAGCAACGATTTCTTTACCGAATCGTTACTGGCGACGAAAAATGGTGCATGTATATCAATATGAAGCAGCGTAAGGAATGGTTTAGCCCCCGTAAACGAGCGACACCACGCGTGAAACAAGATCTTCATCCGCTTAAAACGATGCTGTGCGTATAGTGGGACTGGGAAGGGATTATCCATTACGAATTGCTTGAACTGAACCAAACGGTCAACGCGGACCTCTATGTTCAACAGATGGAACGACTCTGTTCAACAAGGCTATTCAAGAGAAAAGACCTAATCGGCAGCATAGATTTCGTCTGCTGCACGACACCGCCTGGTCTCATATTGCCAATATGAAACAAGGAAGCCATTCAGATGCATGGCTGGGAAGTGCTGGCACACCCGCCGTACTCTCTTTAATTGGCACCAACGGATTTCCACCTCTTTCGATCTCTTTCAAATGCTATGCGCGGAGTTTCGTTCAAAACTGATGCAGAATTGAGAACTTGGTTGGATCAATTTTTCGAGTCGAAATCGGGTGATTTCTACCAACGTGGTATTGAAAATATTGTTGAACGTTGGAAAGAAGTTGTAAACAACAAGGGTGAATACATTATTGATTAATTAGTTGTTATTTTTATTAAACCTTTAAAAAAATTTAAATAAAAACAAACGGTGGGAACTTAGTTGGCAACCCAATAGCAGAGATACGTTCAGACAAGTATGGACAATCCCATGAAATTATTAGTCTTCTTTCACTTATAAAC
>NC_142930.1:8302227-8389727 GCF_046866305.1 Octopus bimaculoides | reverse complement strand
AAACAAAATCTTCGAAGGTTCTTATTTCTTTATTGCCTACAAAAGGCTAAACAAGGACAGACGAATGGATTAAGACGATTACATCGACCCCAGTGCGTAACTGGTACTTAATTTTTCGACCCCGAAAGGATGAAAAGCAAAGTCGACCTCGGCGGAATTTGAACTCAGAACGTAACGGCAGACGAAATACCGCTAAGCATTTCGCCCGGCGTGCTAACGTTTCCGCTAGCTCGCCGCCTTAAATCTTCGAAGGTTCTGTGACTCTGATAGTAACAGAATGTAAATGAGTCCCGTCATGTTTCAGAATAGTTGTGGATTGTATACAATCACCGGTAAAATGGAAACAATAGCATAAAAATAGCTATTGAAAAAGATATAAACGTTTATTAATTTTTTTAAATTTTTGTAAATGGCAAATACATGAAATATGGTTCATTTAAAATATGGTTCGTATATATAGAGACATAATGTAGAAAAAAACGTTGGGAATTTAGTTTAACAGTTACATTTGGAGTGAAAAATTTGTAAGGCAGAATTTGTTTACAATAATTCACAGTTTGTTTACAAACAAATTATAACCTCACTGCTGTTTCACGAATAAATATCCACTTTCGCAAGCTTAGTGTACTCCAAATAACGTTTTTCAAAATGTTCGTGTTTGTGCTGGTATTCGTTTTAGAGTGATTTACCAGTTACTTCTAGCAGTTTCAGCTACCAGGGAGAAGCATATTTCATTAGTTTGCTAGTATTCTCTAATACTGCTTATTCATTTATTACTCATTGTTAAACATTTCTTTCAAATGGATTTCATAACAAACTGGATTAACTGCATGTATTCCACGACGATTTAAACTATATTATGTGCTATGCTCATAAAAGTTATAATTGTACACACAGAAACATCTCCAAGACGGAATTTCCATTCTGATAGTAAGGTAGTCCTCATTTGCGCATTGGTAGAATTCCCTATTACATGAGGTCCTTCCGTTTATTCAGAATTATAATGCATCAGTAAGAATATATATCCAGAAAACACAAAATCTGTGTTACTAACAAAACCATTTCCTTAGGTGTGATATACTTCTTATCCACTGAGTTAACAGAAGACAGCAGCTCATAGATCAGTATATTTTACCGTCATGTGAGACAAAAATTGAAATGCCTTAACTTTAGGTTCATATACACACCAGAAGTAAGTGAGATGTTGGCTTTATATGAAATCAGTTCGAATGAAAAATGTTTAGACTGAGGAACTTTATTCAAATAATTCTGAAGTGTGTTGCATAAGTAACGCAAAGTGCAGGTAATCTTGCCAAAATAACTAGATCTTCGTGTCGAAGGACTATAGAAGATAATGGTTTTGATGCTTTGATACACCGGAGATTATATACGATTTACATTTTGCAAACTTCAGCTCCTTATCGGTTGGTTTCCAAGAGATCAATAGAAAATTTTAAGTAAATATATTCAAGTAACATTTTGGCCTATACGTATATTGGTATGCTACCAATATACGTATATTAGTAGCAGGGATCTGTGAATTTACAGCACTAACATCTCCGTGAAAATTTCATGTATATCCACTTTGTATGCTGTTAAAGTAGTTCATCCTTCATTGTTGGATACTGCTGAATATGCATCTGAGCAGAAAAGATAGATTTTCGCTGCTTAAGTGTTATTTCATTCATGATAAGTCATAAAAATTTAAGGTAATTTGGCATGGAGGTAAAATGAGAAGGTGTGACGTTCATATAACTTTGCCATCCTAAATGAATTGGAGTTAAACTAGGAGTGGGATACAAATAGAGCCCAATGACCAAAAAGTCCCTAGTGTAGTGAGATAGCACGGTCTTTCCATTTGGTTCGAAAATTTATCATCTCATCCCAAATTAATGAACTGTAAAATAGGTAAAAGCTGTAATATTGCACGTTTCTTCCTTCTAAAATAAAAGACAGTATACAATTGTAAAAATACTAACATTGTTATCGTTAAGGCACAATGCTAAGCTTTTATTAAACACAGTTCGTGATATATTTGGACACATAACTCGAAACTTACACATTTACTAAAATTTACATTAATCTGTTTAGTGTTATAATATATATTTCAAGAAACTTGCAATATACAATGGTTCTGATGAGTGAATTGTCGTTTGATGCCTAGAAAAAGGGGAATTCCAGAGAATGAAGATACAGTTTTCATTGTTGAAATTTTTGCCACTAGCTGCTAAAGGATATATAGAGACAACAAAGAACCGAACCTAGTTTATGTACTCAATTCACCAGAAATGTAATTATATCATCGAAGATTACATCTGGGAGTATTTCTGGAGTTCTTTTCTATAAGAAAAGAGCCGTTTCCCTTTTCATGTCGCATGTTTTAAAATTAATGTTTCATTTCCGAAACCTGGTTTATTGAGTAGCACAAATTATAATCTATCTTGTTTTTCAAAAATAAGATAAATATACCATTTTATTTTTTGGGGATGAAAATATAATGGTGTCAACAGCCTTGAATCACGAGCAGTTCTCATAAAGGATTTAGTAAGGCATTAATTAAAAACGGCGGGAATATTTAGCTTTTTTTAAATCTTAGGCCTAAAACTGCGAAAACTGCATAGATTCATAGCAATTAAACTATCGAATTTGTATTGACATCAAACTACTTTTCCGTCCAATAATTGTAATAGATCGCCAACTTATTAGAGTCCATTGCTTTTGTCATAGTACCCTATCCTCGTTGATGCGCATGACTGAAAGTGGTAAAAAAAACTAATGTTAATTTAGAAAATGTCTTTAATGCTGTTAAACTGTAAACCAATGAAACAAATTCAATTAATACAATTATTGATCTTATAGTATATCTGCATTTGAAGTTCCCTAAATATGTAAAAAAATGAAAATCGTGGAAACAAAGAATCAATTGGTTTATATGAATCATAAACAATAAGGAAGTTGCATAAACTGAGCCATTCTTTATTTATTAGGATAAACGCGCTCAATTGTATTCTGCTATTTTTACTATATTACTGAAAAGAGTTTGAAGATCATCTGTCGCTTTGGTATTTTCACTCCTTTTTATATATTCTGCTCAAATTCCCAATACTCTCTCCCTCTCTCTTTCTCTCTTAATCGGCATATCGATTGATCCATATATATATATATATATATATATATATTTACTCAAACACATATATGACTTACTAAATGTAATCAAGGATTCTTTTTGACCTAATGTATGAGCATATAATGATTATGTAGGCGAGAAGAAGCAAAGGAACGGTATAGCGGGGTAAAAGTAACATTTCGAGGTTTCAGCTAACAAATAACATCGGCTTTAATAATTAAATAAATCAAAAAGTTACATGGTAAATGGTTTCAAAAGGTTACGAGGGTACTGAAAACACTTGTGTACTTGCAATAAATCTGTGGGTGACATATTTTTCAGGTGCACGTCTGAAATAGTTTGTTGATATATTACTTGCAATTGATAAATATATTTTTGTCTTCACCTATTGAAGATGATATGGGGAAAAACTTAAACGATACTGTTTTCTATATATTTTTTTTACAGTAGATCTTAAAACCAGTCAGTCATTTTCTTATCTCGAAATGCCCTTGTTTAATGATTCAAGTCACTATCAATCAATGGCGTACATATATTTGATCGATTTTCATGTTGTGTTGAAGCCTATAAATTATGAAACGTCTGTGTTATTAATAAATTCAATGCACATAGATACAGACATTTTCTGAAAATAGAACATCAATCAATAACAGTTAAATTTCCATAATTAAAAACAATGTATATGCTCTAATAAAAAAGTGTTTCACTTATTTGAGCTCATTCTTTCAAAATTATATTTTATATTTACTCACATAACATTTCTTCTTAGAATCATTGAATTCTATATACAATTCTATTGATTAGATAATACCAGAGTTTGGTGCAACGGTTTATGTTGGTAGATATCTTCAAGAAACTTTCTTTGGTTTAGAAACAAGATAAAACATCACTTTTGGTAAATAATGTGAATTAAGCTGAAATCAATCAGTATAGAATTACTTCGTAAGTATTAAGAATTTCTTATTAGAATTTGTATTTATATTACTTTCCACACGGTATAGAGCAAACGGTATTTAAGACAAGGTAGTGTTTTTTTAAAATTCGATGACAACCTGATTGCTATTCCCACCGAGTTCGACTTTACGTTTCGTCCTTTTAACTTCAATAAACTGACTACCAATCAAGTGAAACTTGTTACAGTATTATTGCAAAGAAGATAATACAGTAGTGCATAGATAAGGAACATTCCATTGTTGGCGGGTTATCTTGATAAAATCTGTAAAAAAAAAAAGATCAACAACACACTAGAGAGCATTGAACGACAAACTAGACTGAAAAACTAAAAACAAAAATGATTAACAATAATGTAGCTAAAAATATAAGAATTATGAACTATAAATTCGATCTTAATACTCTTTTCTGTGAATCAACACAGTATAATTAATTTAATAATGATTTAATATCAAGAAAAATTTGCTCATAAGGGTAAAACTATTCCATTTAATATCTACAAAGGCATAACCTTACTGTAATGTTACGTTTATCTGAGTAGCTATAATGGATAACACTATGTGTTTGAATGAAACAAGATTATGTCTATGTATGAAGTAAACAACTTTCTCTAGTACAGTTCTATATTTAAGAGATGAGAAATTGTATACATTATTTACATTATTATTTACATTTCACAGATATGTGTCCTCATCTTGCTTGTTGTTAACACAACGTTTCGGATGATATATCCTCCAGCCTTCATCAGGTGTCTTGGGGAAATTTCGAACCTGGGTTTTCATTCCTAAGGTATTTTTTGATGTTATTATTATTATTATTATTATTATTATTATTATTATTATTATTATTATTATTATTCAGTAGTTTTATTTTTATAACGTACTTTCACTTCACTACCGAGCGCAGCTCTGTGCGCCTTGGGTATGTGCTGTGGTTTGCTGTGGTGCTCTTATGTTTACTGTATTGAAAGTGTTTTGCGTAGAATGTGTGCAGTACCCAGTAGTGCAATTTTCTGTATGTTATATATATTTGTGTTGGTGTTTTTGTTATGTATTTGTCTGAATATTTTTTTATTATACCTAAGGCACCTACTATGATAGGAATTGTTTCTGTTTTTAGATTCCACATTCGAGTTATCTCTATTTCCAGGTCTTTGTATTTTGAAAGTTTTTCCATTTCTTTTAGAGAAACGTTGTCATCTGCTGGTATTGAAACATCAATTAGAAGGCATTTTTTTCCTTCATGATCTTTGACAACTATATCTGGTCTATTTGCCTTAATTTCTCTATCTGTGTGTATTGGCATATCCCAGAGTATGGTTGCTTTCTCGTTTTCTGTGACCTTTTCTGGCGTGTGTTTATACCATCTTTTTTCTGTTGCTATTCCATAATGTTGGCATAGCTTCCAGTGTATATAGGTCCCAGCTCTGTCGTGTCTGTGAATATATTCCTTCTTAGCCAGGACTGGGCAGCCAGAGATAATATGATTTATTGTTTCTTGTCGATCTCCACATATTCTACAGTTACTTGTTATATTTCTTTTCATTGTGTGTTTTTGGTAATTTCTGGTGGGGAGGCTTTGGTCTTGTGCAGCAATTAAAAATCCTTCAGTCTCTGCTTTGAGTCCTGAGCTTCTCAGCCATTGCTGGGATTTTTCTCTGTCTATTTCTTTCGCATTTAGTTTAGCCCAGTATTTACCATGTAGGGGCTTTTCTTGCCATCGTTTTATCATGGTCCGTTGCTGTTCTAGTTTTAGTTTGGATTTCATTTGTTTTATAGCTTTTGTTGTTTCTTCTTCTTCTTCTTCTTCGTATTTGTTAGGTAGATTGATTTCTTGTTTGTATTTGTCAGCTTCCTTAAATACTGAAAACAGTTTTTTGTTTTGCTCGTTTATTATTATTATTATTATTATTATTATTATTATTATTATTATTATTATTATTATTATTATTGTTATTATTGTTATTATTATTATTATTATTATTCAGTAGTTTTATTTTTATAACGTGCTTTCACTTAACTACCGAGTGGAGCTGATTAAATTTGACTTCTGAGTACTTGTTTTAAAGCGTGGTACTTATTATATCACACACCTCTTGCCGAATCACTAAGTAATGAGGATGTAAACACACTAACACTGGTTTTCAAGTGGTAGTGGGCTACAAAAACAGATACAAAGAAACACACACACGTGCACACACGAACGCACACATGCACACACACACACACACACACACACACACACACACACACACACAGAGTTTCCCTTTACCAAATTCACTCACAAGGTTTTGGTTGGTTCGAGCAGACACTTTCCCAAGGTGCCATGTAGTGGGACTGAACCCGGAATCATGCTGTTGAAATGCAAGCTGCTTCGCACACAGCCACGCCCGCGTCTACTATACTAAGTATATTATCCAATCTTTTTAGACGATTGCCGTCATCAGCATGATGTGTGGTACGCATTGTCTTACTTAGAATAAGAACTTTTGATCTAGCAAAAATATAGAGAGAGATTTGTGCATCAAGGGAAACGAAAAAAGTTGTTTTGTTGATTTTCGAATGTGACAGTGATATTTATAACTTTATCAAAAACCTCTAAAGTTGCTCTATATAAACTAGATAGTGGCTATGCAAGGTTTCTGGATCTTTCTGTGATATGGAAATAAACATTGTATACAGCCTAGTTTCAGGCAAACATCTGAAGCCGGGAAAGAATATACACTGAATAGATTTGTTTACGCTTCGAAAGCAATAGAAAACCGAACACTTTAATTACGTTGAAGAATATTAGAAGTGAAGTGAAATAGTTATGCATTTATTCATCCGTATACTAAATGATTATTGGAGAACATCTTGAAAAATTGTGTATTCAGTATTAAATTGCACTTTGAAGATTTACATCTATTTGTACCCTCATTTTGAGAAGAAAAATCTAGTGAAAAGAAAGGATGTTTGAAGGAAATATCCTGTGTTGTTAGATACGATATAGGAGAGAAGCATATATTTAGCTAGCTATATGCTAATGGTTATAAAATAAGAAGAACTATCAATCAATGAAAACTAAGAAGATACATGTTGTTTCATATAGTTATATATATATATATATATATATATATATATATATATATATATATATATATATATATATATATATATACATATATTAGGTAGCTAATAAAGAAGATGTTACTGATAAACAATTATATTAAAAGGTGAATATAACATGCATCGTTGATGGAGTCGGAAAATCCATTCAAATCTGCAGGATTAACGTTGAATTTAACTGTTACAAACGCCATTCGGTTAATCTGTTGCGGGACTAATTACATGAAACCTCCTGCTATAGTAATATTAATTACTATAAGTCCAATATTGATATGATAGTCCATGAGTTACGTCAGCTAGCGGTATCATCTCGGGTGAATATACCTAAGTAGTATTAAAATATTTACAGGATCACTATTAATGCAAAAAAAAATGTGATAGCGTTTTCAGCTCGGTAGCTTTGTTCTTTTTTTCGCAGATTTATGAAATTTCATTAATGTTGAAAAACTTCTGCGCGTGGTGACTGCAGTATATATGACATCGTTCACACTTCTAACAGAAATTAGAATGATCAGAACAAGCTCCTTGTATACCGAAACAGTCTTTCCATGGATGATCTTGTCAAAATCACCACAGACTGGATTAGGAGCTGTGAGATTAAACACAATTCTGTCTGAGGATTCTCCAACCAAAGCAGCAGTGCAGCTAGGACAGCAGATAAAGAAACAAGATCTCAGTCAAACATAGCCACCAAGCACCAAGCAAAACGTCATTCCCGACACTGCTACCAAAGTTCTCTATTCTTTGCTGACTGGGGAAAACGAGACCTCTCAGAAAGGGTCAAGTGTCTTGCTATTTCTTTTGTAAGTGACCTGGTGCTTGCTGATACCTGTGGCAAAACAAAGCTGAGGATACTGGTGTTCTGATTTTGTACTTGGGGTTCTGCAGCAAAATCTCGTGCTCCCTGTACCAGAAGTATAGTACAAAGAACAGAAAAAAAAAGTCCTTGACATTACAATGCTTTGATTGACATGCATGCCTTCACAGGCTGTGATACTGTCCGTGCCTTTGCTGACCGTGGAAAGCTGATAGAGTTCAAACAGATGAAATTTAACAAGACCTTCCAAAAAGTCGTCAATGGCCTGGGGCGATCTTGGAATGTTTCTTCTGAACTCTTTCAAAAACTACCGATGCTAACCTGCCAAATGTACATGCCTTCTGCCTCAACAAGTGAAATAAACTTCGATATCATCTATTTTGCGCTAGACGTGGAGAAATTGAGTCGAGTCAACTACCTCCATGTGAGAACTGCCTGTTCATGCATGCCCTTCGTACAAACTACTAAGCAGCCATCTGGAGATGTCTACAGACCCAACCCTTTGTTCCAAGCCCCATTGACTTTGCTTAGATGTGCATCTCACCTGCGCCAGATGTTGTTCATCAGCTTTTGTCCTGCAAACGTGTGCGTTCCTGCAAAGTACCAGCATGCAGCTACCTCAGCAATGGCTTGAGGTGCACAGACATGTGCAAGCTACGAATATGTAACAACAAAGTTCCTGAATCCGGTGATAGAGAGCCAGAATTAGAACGGGCGGATTCTGAGGATGACCACGATGATTAGATTCATGGTATGCTGGGTACACGCGTCAGATACAGAACTTGGCTGACCTGCAGCTGCTATGCTACCAGAAAATCTTTGTTGACTTGAAAACAATTGATACAATCTTTCCCAAGGGCATGACTTGTGTGCACATGATGCGTCATGTGTGGTTTTATTTTCAATACCTATCATGCATATGAAATATGAAATTCAATTTTATATCTAGTATAAACACATATTGATTAAATTCTGATCTGTGGATCACTTGTTTGTCCTTGCAATAGTCAAAATAAGAGATGTCTGTGATATTTTTGTTTGCCGTCTCTTATGGAAGATATGTCTATTCATGAAGTGATAATTACTTCTAAGCTACCATTCTGACAAGTCTATCATATATAAAGAGGAACTAGAGACATATAGCAAGTTAAACATTATCATAAGAATTATTCACCCCATGTGGTACCGATGCAGAAGTTTTGGGGTCTGGGCTGAAGGACTATGAGTTTATAACTAATGTTGTGCTGCTGCTAAATATCCAGAATGTGACACCGTGAAAAATAATACTCGAAACATACATGAATCGCAGCGAGTCCTTACTTCTAACATATGTCTTTAATAAATAACAAAATAACTTATTTTTCATTAGCTCTTGATAAAGACTATATTCGATAAATAGTCACAATATTTTTATTCCTTAAGACAGTGATTCTCAATCGAGGTCCAAATGACTCTTAGGGGTTCATGTTAGATTTTGACATTAAATTTATGTGCAATAAACCGGCTTTACTTCTTCAATGCACGAAATATATTAAGCTTTTTTTTATACAATTCGTAATGGTATTTAATTATAAAAATATGATTACAAATTGTATAAAATATCTGGGGGAGTGGGGCTAAACAAAAGCAATAACTGAATATTAAAACATGTTATATTATTACATTATGAAGCATCATTTATGTGTCTTTGATCACATGATTAAACTAAAATGTCTGTTATACATTTAAAGTGAGATCTATGTTTATGCATTCCGTCTTACCTCACTATTTGGATAGAACTGTTCAATTAGATATTCTGGAAAGCATCATTTCCCTAAGCTATTCTGAATGTAGAAATGACGTAAAAATATTTATTCGACAAAGAATGTTTAAAGTTCACATTTGCAAACCTATCGTCGCCTGTTGCTGTTTACTGCTTCCTCTACACAGGCGGTATTTACATTAATATAAAGACCTGCTTAGAATGGAAGTGACATTGATATGGTCAAATCTAATGTGATAAAAGAAATCTAATTTAAGCAAAGTGAAAGTATCTAAACAATTTTAAGCAATACTCTATGTGAAGAACGTTATTGATATGCACTATTACATTCAGCAAATATTTTCTTGACATAGTTTAAAATAAAACTATACATTTCTCTAGTGCATTTTCTTGCACTATTACAGTGTTCCTTTGTATGGTATCTTGAAACAAAGAGAAAACTTCATACTAATTAAACTCCTTTCTTCAAGAATATTTTACAAAGGAACCTCTTGTAATTTTTAGTGTTTCCTTCTTTTAAGAAAATAATTCTCAAAAAACAACTATCAACTGTTCCCATATGGTCAATCGGTCAGCAAGAAATTACAGCTGAATCTTCTCCTCATAAGAATTCATTACTTTACAAGAGAAGGGGAAAAGAGTGGATATTCTGTGGCACAATAGTTTTGACAGCAAGTAAAGGGACCACGCATGTGGACGGATATAACACACACACACAAAGACAGACAGACATTCCCCATATATATATATATATATAAATATATATATATATATATATATATATATATATATATATATATATATATATATATATATATATATATATATATATACCGCTAAAGGTAAGATCCAAGGATCAAGGTGTTGGAAGTTAGTGAGCTTTAAGTAGTCCGTAGAAGATACACACACACACACATACATGCATATATGTACATCATTTTCTAATTTTCTGTATACACCTCATCACTTCACTAAATCAATGGTAAATATATATACTGACAGACCGATTTAGCCGAACATAGAGTGATTGACTTGCCACTGTTTATGAGCCCATGACTGACAGGCGAAACTAGTCTAGTCTAGTGATCTCTACAACCGTTCATAGGGTGGGTATTTCTCTTGTCAGTGTCTATATATTGTGCGCGCCATACAGCGTTATGGGTTTTCGACTCTTATTTCTTAAAATATTCGGGCTTCGCCACCCTCAGTCGCAATTAGTAACGATTGAAATCTTCCTTTTTGGTTTTATATTTCGCCTAGCTATTTGTATCATACACACGCATGCACACGCACGCATATATGTATACATATTACACTCACAAACACATATACATACATACATAATACATACATGCATACATACATACGTACGTACGTACATACATACATACATACATACATATATATAATATATATATATATATATACTTATATATATGATTGAACGCTAGCCACTAAATCTTTTTTTATTTTCCGTCTCTGCTTATTTCTGTGTTCCTTTCTGTTGAAGAACGTAGACTCGAAACGGAAAAGACTTTCTCACTTCCCGAGCGTTAAACTAAATAATCTGTTTGTTGCTTACACACTAGTCTTCGTCTTTTGTTTTGTTTTTCTCTTGTAGATTCCAACTATATATATATATATATATATATATATATATATATATATATATATATATATATATATATATATATATATATTACACATACGCACGCACACACATATATATGTGTGTGTAATTAATATATGTATATATGTGTGTCGCTGTGTGTGTTTGTGTACATTCTATTTATTTGCGAGGATGAGTAAAATTCTTTTCTAGTTGTAGCTTTAATTAATAATTCAAACAAATTACATATGAAGAGCGTATAATTATCAAAATATTTCCCATCTGTTGCTATCGTTGTACCAGAAGCTTAATTTGACGTTTAAACCATTCGGCTAGTGTAGTGATGAAAGCACCCTTGCACCCGTGCTCAAACTCATCCACATTGTTGTATCTCTATTCCATGCAAGAAACGAGTCATGACTCGGAAGAAGTAGTAATCGAATAGCACAAGTTCTAGAAAGTAGGCATAGTGAGTAGCACTTCCAGCTCCTTAATTTCCTGGAGTTTGTACTTTATTACATTGGCATTGTGCTGGAGAAATGGTATGTTTAGGAGTACGCAATTTCGATTGACCAATGCCGGACAGCTGGCTTGCAAAGCATCATGTATTCGCTGCAGTTATTGAATATAAAAGATAACGTTCACAGCACGACAATAAATTATTCCGTGAGGAGTATATAAAGCGTTGTACCGTAGAAACAACTATGATGTTCTGTTGATCTGGCGAGCTAGCTTTTTTGTTTGCATTAATTCGTGAATAGACAATTGTATTGTATAATGTTGAAAGTATATGTTGATGCAAACATGTACGTATGTTTTTGAACAAGAAATTCAGACTACAGGCAAAGATTATAAAACGCCTTAATCATATGAAAGTAATATGGGTAAGCTGTGCAGTACCAAACAAATAGAACAAGATAACTGGGGAACAACATACATTAAGAAGTCAGCTCAGCTGAATTACAGAAGCTATGGTGAAGAGACGAATTGGATGTACATATAGATTCTGAATATATAATGCTTGCTCTGAGGATGTATAAGAACTGACTAGTTTGCGACAGTTATACATTGGTAAACTGTGTCTTACCCGGCAAACTCCCAAATGTAGCAGCAAAAACAGACAATATTTCTTTATTTCATCAGCATAGAATATGTCTATGCTAAGTAACGTGGCTTCTATTTCTCTTTAGTAGAACGTGATTTCGTATCTGAAAAATATTCGAGAATAATATCATCAAATTACTTGGTAAATTCAGAATAACATTTTCAATTCAGAAATTTACGGAAATAGATATATACTTGTACCAGTCAGAATTACATTATATATAATATGTAGTTACTCATAATTGCTCGCAGGTGTATATGCATTAAAATAGTGCTGCATTTATAACAAAATTATTTCGCATCTTTTCGATCATCATCAATGTATCCTCATATTTACAGAGTAATATAAGAAATTTCAACAATATCTCTAATGATGTAGCTAACTGCATTCACTTTCTCTGAATGCAAATGTTAGGCCTCATAGTGAAGGGTCATTGCTGAAGGTTTTCTTCACTTTTCTCCTTTGCACCTGATCGAAATATGTTCTAATTGCAGACTAATTGAAGCCTATAACAAGCGGTGCGTAATGGCATAGCTATTTATCTGAACAAATAGCGAGTATTCAATATAAGTCGGAAGTATTTTTTTATCTGTGGGATTTATATCTGTATAGTTTTCGATCAGCTTTAATTTGGTTAGCTGTTGCTTTATTCGGTAGTCGCGATCAAGTTTTTTTTTCTCGTCTTTGATGTTTGGTTTCACATGAAAGCTTTTCACAAACAAGTATTTTAACTGTAACATTTATGCATCTAATGCAATCACTGTTATATGGCACTGCTATTAATGGTTTCTATGGTACAATTAAGTTGAATATAAAGTGTGAACCAAGTGAATTATTGCGCTTATAAAGGATTAGTTCATTAGTTATATAATATGCAAAAACATATCAAGTTAACTTTAAGGATTGTGGTTTTTCATTTTGTGTAAAGCATGAATTTGTTTGTTGATACTTAAGATTACAATTTACAAAAAAATTAAGCTTGCAAAGATGCTAAAATCTTTATTAGTATACCACTTTTTTAAAATGCATTTAAGAAAAATTATAAATGTCTAAAAGTTTCAGAAAAACAAAAGAGCTATAAGCAGATTAAAAAAATATAATTACGTAGTGAGGCAGTAAGAGTAAATAGTCCAGTTTTTGGGGCAGAAGAATTTTGCAAGGCTCAAATGTAAAGAAGAAAAAGATAGGAGGAAAAGTTTTAAGTGCAAAGCGCACGCAGGAGGACGTAGGAAAAACTGAAGTGGAAGGGCGAATGAATGTGTTCGAATTGTGTTTTGAAGCTATATGAGTGAAGGATGAGACAGAAAGCAAAAATAGTAAAATGTGGAAGTGAATAAGCAAGTTATGTGTGTTACTAGGTGAATGTGAATAGGTGTCTAGGGAATTGTGTATGTGTGCGTGCTTGCGATTTTTTTTGTTTGATTGTGTGCGGATGTATACGCTCTGACGAGTAGAATAAGTAGTCGTCAATTAAGATATCAATTAAGATATCACTATGCACTTCTAGTGTGTCTTTTATTAATTTAATATTCATCCTTGTTATGCTTATAGAACATTTCTAACTACATATATATGAGCATGTGAGAGCACACATGATTGCTGTTTGTGTATGTGCAGACGTTGGAGAGGGTTACTGGGGGCAGTTAGTGTGTGATGGCGTGGAGAGGAAAGGAAGAACTTTGGTAACTGTTCAATGCCTTATCAAACATTAAATTTCTTTCCAGCTATCCTGTTTGTTGCCAGTAAATCTTCTTCGCTGACATAAAGTCACTCATTTTCCCTCTTCCCTCAATTCTTCAGCTACCCAAATTCATCTGCTTCTTCACATGTTTCTGTTTCACGACTCTAAGATTTTTCCACATTGATTATCAAGTCCCTTTATATTACATTCTCCCCGACGATGGTCTCTTAACACTAAAATAACCCCTTGATCTTTGGAATTCACTAGATCACTGCAACCCAGCTGCAACCCAGCAATCTCTCCACCTCACTAAGCTAGTCCTTACCCTCAGCTGTTCTTCCTTTCCAAATACCTCTATCGGTAACTTACTGAATTGGCAATGGGCACGAGGATGAAGTGTTTCTATGTTGATCTGTCAGTCATATTGAGTCCCAAGTCTTCACCCGGTTCGTTAAACCTAAAGTATTGGAACCACCTGCATTACATTAAGAAGAGTTATTGCCATCAGCTTCGTTATCAACTAAGCGAGTGACTTTTATTTGGATGCGTGATAATATGTTGTTGTTAGTAGAAGTATAGTGTATGATAAACTAAACTTGACCTACACCACAATTACTAGATTGTAGATCAGAAGGGGTCTCATCTGCTCTGAGGAAATCTAAAGCTGCCAGATGAGATATAGATGAACCCTATAGGCAGATAGTTGAGATAGCAATGGCGTTACTGATGTCAATTGCAATTATAGTACTTTCGCCGAACTCATTAAGAGTTAGGGGCCATTAATAATCAACTTAAGAGAACAGATGTCCGTTATATTTGGTTCTACGAGAATTGTAGCTATACTTGTAATAGCTGAAAAGGGAGATAAAATTAATATTTTGAAGAAGTTAATTGTTTACTGATCATTCTTTGTTAGGAGCTAATTGGAAAGTGGGGAATATTTTTTTTTACTGTAAACATGTTAGAGCCTTTTCGTCAAGGAACTAGAAAAAAAAAAACACTTTCAGGCTATATGATGAGCGCAGTTATTTGCTTTACTGATCGTTTTACAAGAGTTGCGATAATGGATAAAATCCATTTATGTAGAGGGGAAATGAATTTATTTTTCTTGATGTTACAAATCTCACGTTTCACATCTTCCGCTGCAGCGTTGCAGAAATATGAAAACATGTGTTGAGTTTGGTATCGCATCAGGGAAGTTAAGGGACACGTCTGGAATTGTTTAACTCTCTCGGGTGCATCTCAAATGTTTTCAGTTATCCCAGTTACCTCTCTGTTTAGAGTATAGGATGAATCACATTGACGACAAGAAGAATTAGTGTTAACTTGAAGTATTACAGTGTGCTAGCGGTAGGGTTGTTGTAATGTATGCGGATAAATAGTGCACGGAATTGATTAGTCACTGGTTGAACGATCTGATGAATGTAAAGCGGTGATACTTTATTAAAGCCTGCATCAGGCGGTAAGGAAGAGAGCCATTGTATTTGGAGAGATAGATACGAGTGATTATTAACTTTTAGAAAATACTCAGTATGGTAAATGGTTCAGCTTCTGTAACAGCGGAGTTGATGCGCGAAAAGAATGTGAGTCACTGAGGACATTAGCTCTGGAGGAGAGTGATGTGAGATAAATGGTTTCATGCAGGATGTGCGATAGTAGTAGTAATGGTAGTAGTATAGCCGATGGAGGCTAGAGGACTTTTGTGAGCCGTAGAGACAACTTTGTTACTGATGTCTAGATGAGGGAAGCTAGTAAGGAGAAGGATGGTTTCATATACGTGTTGCCATCACCTTTCAAGAGAAAAGTTGGAATTTAGAGAGTAGCTTAGATATTAGCGATAGGTTGTAGAAAAACAAATTGCCATATAATTGAACACGATGACTGATTAACGTATTAATAATGTGCAATTGGAAGGGACCAGACCCGACGCAAATCAAGAGGTGTTTCGATATTGACAAAACATATTCTCTAGTTCTTCTTGTATGAAGATTATTTTGATTAGTTTTCATTCTCCTATGATTTTCATGCTTATGTAGTTTATAGAGAAAATAGAAAAAAGTACGATTTTTAAGTTGTTAGTAATCTGTAAATAGTCCAAAAGAATATCAGTGGCTGGCAGTATACCTCTCAAACTTCGTTGTCATCTTGGGTAAGTCATGAAATAGGTGAGAAGAGGATGCATTGAGGGAAGCATATATAAAGTGAACTGTTCAGATGAGAAGATTGAATGAGAAAATATGAAAATAACTCTAATGTCGCTTTTGTGAAATGAATTTAAGAATGCTGGTCTGAAATGGCTTCTATGAAATCCTGTGTAAATGTCAGTCGGTTCAAATTCACATTATGAACGTTTACATTTTCTAGCCTAAATCTGACTGTAGTATTGTCTCGTTGAGACTTCTTTTAATCATCCTTTTAATGAAAAAATTAAATGTAATATTGTACCGTGTATATTTTTTATTCCTTTATTCTTTTACTTATTTCAGTCATTTGACTGCGGCTATGCTGGAGCACCGGTTTTAGTCGAACGAATCGACTCCAGGATTTATTCTTTGTTTGACTGGTAATTATTCTATCGGTCTCTTTTGCCGAACCACCAAGTTACGGGGACGTAAAAACACCAACATGCGATGGTAAGGGACACACACACACACACACACACACACACACATATATATATACACACACACACACACACACATATATATATATACGACGGGCTTCTTTCAGTTTCTGTCTACCAAATCCACTCACAAAGCTTTGGTCGGTCGGCCCGAGGGCCCGAAGATATAGTAGAAGACATTTGGCCAAGGTGTCAGGCAGTTGGACTGAACTCAGAACCATGTGGTTGGGAAGCAAGCTTCTTACCACACAGCCACTCCTGTGCCCAGAAGAATTTTCTTGAAATATATTCCGTTTCGTAATGAGATGTTCCTTACTAAATGTATTTTTGAAAGGTTAAGTAAAGAATTAGTATAAAACTAACTTTGTATTTCTCTGAAAATAGAACGACATGTTTCTGACATTTTCTTATTGTCAAATAAAAGAGAGAAAACATTCGGATCTAGTTAATATATTTCGTCATAATTATTCGAATATTTAATTGCTTACTTTAACAGTTTATCATTATGTTGATAGTTAAAACATGTTTTTAAAACTAACGATTAAAATTAAGTATAACCTTGCCATGAACCGAAGAATTTCGCGTTGTGCTGTGGTTGTACTCAGTCTAAATGTAAATGCCTTTAGTTGCTTATATCATATTTCTGCCTACAATGTTCATACTAAGCATTTTTATCAGGTTTATCAGTAATATATTAAGAACTAGCGCAATATTTCATAGTCACTGTACTTCAAAGGAGATAGAAAAGCCAGGTAATCAGTTACTTTGATTAAACTTTATTGAATAAGCGAACAGTCGATTATATAAGCCTTTAAAATGCTGAAATCTACGCTTTACCATTGCTATCAGAAGGGTTACATGGGAACGTAGTCCTATGTACTTGTTCCTAATTGGTATTTTCATATCAAATTCTTCATGAAACATATAGAACTGGAAAAGAAAACCTTTCCAACGATCCAAAATTTGTATCGGAATCAGATAAATGAACGATGTCTTTAAAACTTTATATAAAAATAGGTTTTAATGTCATCACGTCACGTAACTGATACACACTAATTCTGATAGAATTAAAGAGTAGTTTTGCCAAGATATATCAACATGTAATTAGAGACAATAAATGCAGTGCTAAAGCCAAACGTGAAACATTGAATCTTATTTATGTTAGCTTCTCTTTACATGACATCCAAAATCTACGAAAAACATCTCAAAATATCTAAATGAATATAAACTATGAAAACAAATATGCCAGAACAAGTTGATAAAAAGTGTATTGAGAAAAAGTAAACGTTTCACATAAATCTGTGATGTTATGCGGAACCTTAAAAGAAAAATTAAATTATTCTACTTTCACCTGAAGTTTTGTCGGTTTCACGCATCATAGAGACACACCCACATCGACACACCTAGGAATGTTTCTCTTGCTTTGTCCTAATTAAATTCTTTGAGAAGCAGTAAATGTGTATATGTTTCAATTTAATCCTTTCATGTGTACGCTCATTACAGCAATCTGAACGTCAAGGAGATCGTTACATTTTTAATGGCACACTCATTAAAAATATGCAACTGTATTTGCTTAAGATCTGCCATACCTCTCTACCTATTTCTATCTTTGCTCACTGTCTTTTATTATAATGTGTAAGCATTTTATCTGCGCATGTGCAAGATTTTTCGATTCGACTGTACTTTTGAGAAAGAAATCGAAAAGCAGTGCATGTTTTATAAAAAAAATGTAAACCATACCTACACATGCACGTACACGTACACACTCACGCACACACATACACACACATATATATTTGCCTGGAAGTCCAAGGACATATATATAAATATATATACGTGTGTGTGTATGCGTGTGTGTGGGGGACGTGTATGTGTGCGTTTGTGAATGTGAGTATATGAGTATGTGCTTGTGTGTAATATGCGTACACATTTCTGGAGAACCCTAAAACTTTAAAACGCAAAACGAAATAAATTAGTAGTAGAACAAAAGCAAATCATGCCTTACTATTTTACAAAATATCTTTCATCTAGATTCATTTGACTTGTCTAAAATAGTTTATTGGATGCATATTGGTTATATTTAACCGAAAAATAGCATCCACCCGAGCGTTGCATATGTTATTATCGACTCAATACTTCGCTTCCTGTTCTTCTACCTTTTGGCCAGAATACCATCAGTCTATTGTTTTTCGAGACATATCGATCGTTCCTACATTTAGAAACTTCTGCATTGAAACGAAACGGGGAATAGATGGAGTTGGAGGAACTATAGTAATACAAAGAAAAAAAAAATGAAAGATGAAAGTCAAAATGAACTTTTTGCTCTGACAATCAACTTAATAGAAACTGATCATACTGCATATTTGTTTGTTTTAATTAACGATGAAACCAAGTAATCGTGCTATTCAAATTTTGAAAATTTATTCTGCTTTTTAATACTTTTCACGATTCTTCTAATACTTTGTATGATTTTTTCATAATATGTATGATTTTTCTACTTTCTATGATTTTTTTCAAAGGCATGAATTCGTTCTGAATTGGTCCTATTGTTACCGTTCTGTTAAATAGGTAACTGATTTTATGACATGATGTTTAAGATTTATTTGTATTTTCGTAGTGTACTTTAGATGTAAGAATGTTACGGTTATTCTTTTGATAAATTAGATGGTGTTTTAGAACATTTAAATGATTTATATATACGTAAATAATGTACTGGAATATACTCCATATTGCTTTTTAAAAAATGTATCACACAATTTTCATTCATATTTCCAGAACTTTATATTTAGAAATTTGGAATTAATTCACGCATTTAATATTTATAACAACTTGTATTAGTTTACTTGAATTGATTTTAGACATGTTTTTCATTAGTGGTAAATAGCCACTCATTTATAGAAATTTTTCTTTCGTTTTCAAAAATGAAATGTTAGGTACAAATAATTAGTTTAGAAAAGAGAATCATATTGCATGCAAAAAACTCAGCTTGTCATATTTTCTTTGATATTCACATCCCTTCTTTTTATGAGCACAATTTATACATACATACATACATGCATGCATACATACAGGCGTACATGTTGTTTTTGTTTGTTGGCATCGCTTTGACTCGGGAGACAATGGAGTTGCGCATGAAGTAATCCAGTCTGGTTTTTACGTTTCATGTCATCTCCAGTTTTGCGCAGGCCTGGGCTATATGTAAAAAAATCCTGGGTAGCCCAATCGTCAGGATTCCCCTCATGACTTTGCCGACGTAGTCCAAAGGAGTGCAGAGCATTACGTTTGGCACCAGCTTGGTTGCAGGAGCTGCCGGAAGAGTGTCGAGTTGAACACTAAACCGCCTACAGGGCTCTACTCCAGATTTCTTTGGAGGCTGTCTACTTTCCGTAACCCTGGATAGGGGCCCATACCGGGTACTGTTATACGTACAAAAGGTATTAGAAGGCAACAGCAGCATTGACAGGAAGAGTAACCGCTTTTAGATCTGCGATAGTTAGTTACATTACATCCCATCTAGAAGGATGTACTTTCGTTATTCAGGAACAGTAGATAGCCACTAAATACCTGATAAACAAGAAGGACAATGATACCAGCAAATCTCTACATACATACATACATACATACATACATACATACATATATATATGCATACATGGTATATACATGTACACACACACAAACACACACATATATATATATATATATATATACAAGAATAAGGGCAGAGAATCGTCAATTAATAATAGAATTAATAATTAACAATTCTGCCAAGTAGTTCAGTATGAAAAAAACCTTTATCGGTAAAACTATTTATCATTATAAATATACAGGGATTAGCAATTGAGTTGCTTCTCCAACATACTGAAAATTTAGAAATAGCAGTCAAAGAACTACTGATTCCAAACTACAAATTTTTCTCTAAAGTGGATGGCAATATCTATGGCACACATAGAACAAAAAACCGGAGGGAAAAGCGTAAACAAATCTAGCCTTTAGTTAATTGGATACGAATCGTTTCATGGTTAAGTGAATGGAAATTTCACTATTCCAATCTTCAGCCCAAATATTCTGATAAATTTGAAAGTGTCTCTAAAAAAATTCACGATTCGTATCCAATTAACTAAAGGCTAGATTTGTTTACGCTTTTCCCTCCGGTTTTTTGTTCTATGTGTGCCATAGATATCGCCATCCACTTTAGAGAACAATTTGTAGTTTGGAATCAGTAGTTCTTTGACTGCTATTTCTAAATTTTCAGTATGTTGGAGAAGCAACTCAATTGCTAATCCCTGTATATTTATAATGATAAATAGTTTTACCGATAAAGGTTTTTTTCATACTGAACTACTTGGCAGAATTGTTAATTATTAATTCTATTATTAATTGACGATTCTCTGCCCTTATTCTTGTATATTTTATATTTGATATCTCTAAGTTAGATGGCTAAACCGTAATCCCTTCCACACGGGACTTTTTTTCATACGGGACTATTTGTGACGCGCATGGAATAGATTTCTTTGAGGTGAGGTGCCTGAACTCGCTAGCCGATGAATTCGTAAGTGCCTTTCTTATAGTTGATTTTTGGTGTCGCATGGCCAAAAATTACCGTGAATTTTTTTAGAGACACTTTCAAATTTATCAGAATATTTGGGCTGAAGATTGGAATAGTGAAATTTCCATTCACTTAACCATGAAACGATTCGTATCCAATTAACTAAAGGCTAGATTTGTTTACGCTTTTCCCTCCGGTTTTTTGTTCTATGTGTGCCATAGATATCGCCATCCACTTTAGAGAAAAATTTGTAGTTTGGAATCAGTAGTTCTTTGACTGCTATTTCTAAATTTTCAGTATGTTGGAGAAGCAACTCAATTGCTAATCCCTGTATATTTATATATATATATATATATATATATATATATATATATATATATATATATATATATATATATATATATATATATATATATATATATATATATACATATATATATATATATATATATATACATACATATATATATATATATACATATATATACATACATACATATACATACATACATAACCCTAACCCTAACCCTAACACTTTCAAATTTATCGTACATCATGCTGATGATCGGAGAAGAGTAGCTTTATACTCTTAACCGTGAAACGTCGTACATGATTAACTAAAGGCAGGTTTGTTTTTGCTTTTCTCTTCTGTTTTTGGTCTGTGTGTGCCATAAATATCGCCATCCGTTAGAGAAAAAAATTTGTAGTTTGGAATCAGTAGTTCTTTGACTGCTATTTCTAAATTTTCAGTATGTTGGTGAAGCAACTCATGCTGATCCCTATATATTTATGATTATAAATGGTTTTACCGATAAAGGTTTTTTTCTTACTGAACTACTTGGCAAAATTGTTAATTATTAATTTTATTACTAATTGGCAATTCCCTGCCCTATATCTGTATATTTATATTGATGCCTCTTATTGGATGGTTAAACTGTAACCCTTCTATACGGGACTTTTTATGCGGGACTATTTGTGGCGCACATGGAATAGATTCTTGGGGTGAAGTGTTTGAACTTACTAGCCGATAAATTTTGTGAATGTCTTCCTCATGTGTTTTTGATGTCGCATGGTCAAATTCCCATGAGTATATAGACACTTTCAAATTTATCGTACATCATGCTGATGATCAGAGAAGAGTAGCTTTATACTCTTAACCGTGAAACGTCGTACATGATTAACTAAAGAGAGGTTTGTTTTTGCTTTTCTCTTCTGTTTTTGTTCTGTGTGTGCCATAAATATCGCCATCCGTTAGAGAAAAAAAAATGTAGTTTGGAATCAGTAGTTCTTTGACTGCTATTTCTAAATTTTCAGTATGTTGGTGAAGCAACTCATGCTGATCCCTATATATTTATGATTTTATATATATATATATATATATATGGTTATATCTCTTATATGTATATTGAAAATATATATATGTGTGTATGTATATATATATGTATATATACATATGTGTGTGTGTGTGTGTGTGTGTGTGTGTGTGTGTGTGCGTGTGCGTGTGTGTGTGCGTGTTTGTGTGTGTGTGTATAATATATGTACACAGAGATTCCCATGTTAGAGCTATATATATTCAGATATAATGATTTTTGTGCCACTGTCATTAAGAGAAAGACAAAATATTCTCACTAACGGTTTGCTGAAATTATTAACTTACTTCAATGTCATAAATAACGTCGATATTATAATATAAAAACTAAGGTCAAAAGATACTTGTACAATTTATTTCCAAAATAGAATTATTTTGATATACATAAAATGAATTAGTTTGTATCCGCTACGTCTCGTTTAGTGTATAAACATTAAAAAAGTAGAGATAATGAATTCAGTAGAGGTCAAATCAATTTTGAGATGTGTTTGACCAGTGCAACTTAAACCTATTGTTATATAATACTAAAAAGATTTATCCACTTATTCATCATTCTATTTAACTCGATATGAAGATCTGACATTTAAGGAAATAGTTGCAAGAACAAGAATCATAAACGGAATGATGTCGCTTTAATTCTTGAAGGAAACGAAATTAAGAATTCTGCTCAACGGGATCTTAGAAGCATTCTCTATGATATTCACGACAGGACAAATTCATACGAGTAAAAGAATTGATTGTTAAAATAATATTCATAAATTATCAAGCCTAAATGGAAACACACACACACATGTTTACACACACACACACACACACTCACATACACACATATCTATCTATCTATATATCTATCTATCTATCTATCTATCTATCTATCTATCTATCTATCTATATATGCATATTTATTTATTTTTTCTTTTACTTTTATTTGTTTCAGTCATTTGACTGCGACCATGCTGGAGCACTGCTTTTAGTCGAACAAATCGACCCCAGGATTTATTCTTTGTAAGCATGGTACTTATTCTATTGGTTTCTTTTGCTGAATCGCTAAGTTATGGGGACGTAAACATACTAGCATCGGTTGTCAAACGATGGTGGGGGACAAACACAAACACACAAGTACACAGATACGCATATATACGCCGGGCTTCTTTCAGTTTCCGTCTACTAAATCCACTGACAAGGCTTTGATCGGCTAGTGGCTATAGTAGAAGACACTTGGCCAAAGTGTTTCGCAGTGGGACTGAAACAGGAGACATGTGGTTAGGAAGCAAGCCTCCTACCAGATGAGATCCAAAGACTATCCGTATAATAGACACTTAGTAGTGCTCAAAAGATTCAAACTTTGATTCAAACTGCGATGTCTTTATGGGGAATCATTCCACAAGGTAAAGAGCGATTATTAGTGGGATCAAGTCGAGCGGGTATAGACACAATTATGTAAATAAACAAATTAGACTCATCAAATATATTAGATACGTTAAATACACCAAATACAGAATGTGTATATATGTATTACATGCAAAACGAGAGAATGGAAAAGGCGGAAACTTTCGATGATGAATTTTTAAGAATAGATAGATGTTTATATTAATAAGTTCAACTTACACAAAAACAAACTTTTGTACTCTGTCGTTTGTACTCTGTGTAAGTCGGACCTATGAATATAATTATATATATTTATACTTAAAAATTCATAATCCGAAAGTTTCCGCCTTTTGTTTTTTTCTCTGTTTGCATGTAATACATATATACATATATTTTATTTGATGTATTTAATGTATTTGATATATCTGATGTGTCTAAATTATTTATCAGCATAATGGCTTTTTTATGTGCAACGAAAACTTTTGGTGGGACATATGACATGTGTTGGTAAGGGAATCGCGAGAGCTTATTCTCTTGCAAGTTCTTTCCTGATTATAATTAATTCCGTAGAAAAATTGCCTAATGTTTAATATTCGAATGTTCTTTAAAAAAATTATAGTACGTTTTTTCTGAGCTGAGTACATAAATTTGCTTCGATACAAGATCCAGTCTGTTTTCTCATAACTCTCATAATATGGAGAGGGTAATTAATATCTGAATTGTCTTTCAGTACTTAAAAGACTATAGAGAAAGGAAGGTTAGTACCTATGGTCGAGCTTGAGACGAACAGAGTAAACACCTCGCTTTCAGTTAGGTGCTGAAGTCATGCCGTTTCATTTAAGCGAGCAACACTCTTGTGAGAAGTATTATTCACCTTTCTAAATCTAGGATGTAATATATAATAAAGAAAGAAACAATATTAATGAAGCTGTATCTTTCAACTGATAAATTGCTCTGGTAAATTGATGCTAAAAATAAAGATCCGTTAATTGATTAATTATTTCCGTCTCTTTAAGTTTTATAACTTCCTAAGCCATAGTTTAATAACGTCTTAGATCAAATATAAAGTAACTGGAAATCTTAAATCACTGTAGCGATTGTATAATCTTCCCAGTGTTTAAATGTATAGATACAGAGATATAAAATACTTATACGCGGTAATGCTAGAATTATTTGAATACAAAATCATTAGTCATGATGTATTATTTCAAATTGTAGATGATTATACACTCACACGCATGAATAACAAATTACGTCACAACCTACAGCTATATATATACAACACATACACCCACACACATGAAAATATACATACATATATATATATATATATATATATATATATATATATATATATATATATATATATATATATATATATATAATATATAACACACACACACACACACACACACACATATATATCAGGTATTTCAGCATAAAATCGAGGCCTATGATGCAGAACATAATTCTATTATTGAATTACCGTTCAGGCACTTGACGACTTGTGTCTCAGAAATTCAGAATGAGATGCGCATATCTATCTATCTATCTATCTATCTATCTATCTATCTATCTATCTATCTATCTATCTACCTATCTATCTATCTATCTATCTATCTATCATCATGGACGGACGGTAGACACATCGGCTCCCATGTAAGTTGCATTTTTCACCTCTTAAAAGACCTATTTTGTTTTAAAATTTTGTATAAGTTGTGTATAACACAAAATACTTCGTGAACATATATTTTTCAAATCGGAAATAGCTCTATTTAGAGCTTTATTTCCAAAAATTCAAACATATCTTCCTCGTTCCTAGCCATATTCTTTAAAACGAATATGGCTAAGGTTTTCAACGAGGCCGACTTCCCGCTCCTAATGCCAGAGGCGAAAACACTTAATGCCGTTCCGCATGAACGCAGACAAGTGATGAAGAAGAGCAATGATTCTGAGTCAACTGCTGCTGCCTCAACCACCACCACTACCACCATCACGTGTACAAACTCTGCTGCTACAGCAGTCTTGCCTGCCACCGTCACCAGTGACAACAACAACAACAACGACAAAGACAACAACAACAACAGCAACAACAACGACAACGACACAAATGTCCTTGCTAACACGACCACTGTCCTCACCACTGCTACTACCAGTGACAATAACAACAGCAACAACAACAGGACACCGACCTTCAACACCAACACCACCACTACTTCGACAAACTCTGCCGCCACTACCACCACCTTTGAACCTGGCAGTACCAACACCGCTGTCAATACCACCATCAACAACTACAAGACGAACAAGATAAACAACACCACAAACGCCACAAACAACATTTCTGCCAGCATCACAAAAACAAATTTTGCCGATGCAACGAAAGAAAAAAGAACAATATTAACATTCACCCAAAAACAAATCAATGACACAAAATCTCTTCTCACGAAAGAAGGTGACACTGTACAAATACACATACCAAAAGCAATTATTGAAAATACAAACAAGAAGCACATATCATACAGACTTATCAACAAGAAAACGAAGCGACCGGAGAATTTCTCCACCCAAAAAATTGAGATTTGTCTCAAACCGATATGGCCCTTTCAAAGTCATGTTACTTGGGGACGAAAATTTGCCACGGTCCTAGTACGCTTTAAGAGCGAACAGTTAGCGAAGGAATTTTCAACACTCTCTCTCCACACAGATGACTTGGTGATGATACCGAGTTATCTTGGACAGAGAGTGACGAAGGTGACAGTAAAGAATGTCCCTTCACAAGTGGAAACACAGTGGATAGTAGGTTCTATATGCCTCGAAATGGAGGAGGCAAATATATTAGAAATTGCTACTGCAGAGGAGAAAAACTGGGAAGGGGGAAAAAAGTCGAAGTCCTCCTCCACATCACTGAAGAGGAGTGCCAAAAGATCCCCACACACATCCAACTGGCAAAGGACCACAAGTTATATGTAGTGGTGGAAGGAAGGCGGCCACGTTGTTATGTATGCGGCAGCGAGGCACACCTCAAGGACAGTTGCCCAACCGCCGCCAACCAAAAAAAGCAACAAGGGCAACCACCAAAACCCGGAAAAAAACCCCTACTACCAACACCACCATCAACAATCAAAACAAGAGAAACACAAGCAACACTGGCAACTGAGAAGACAACAGCATCTGCAAAAACAACAAGTGAGGAAGCAGGCGAAAAGAAAGAAAATTCCAAGACTGTTTCCCCCTCCCCCACATCACACACACCTCACACAAATAACAAGCCATCAGCACCAACAAAAACAGCAACACAACCACTCACACAAGCACACACAGACGCTCACAATTTGCCCCTACCCCCTTCCGATTCCTCAGAACCTTCGTCGGAAGATGAAAGTAATGAGGAATGGCAAATAGCCCAGAAAGGAAGGAGGGAGAGGAGCAAGAAAAGAAAAGCAAACACAAACAAAGCAGGGAGATACACAACTCCCGAAAACACTCCAGACACCAACACAAGCACACACAACTACAACACAAGCAACAAAACCCCAAAAGCAAGTACACACACAATGCTCACTGCCATCAACACAAAAAACTCAGAGTTGATGGAATACATCAACACAAAAACAAACATAACAAACGAAGACATAAAAACCAGCAACCACCCATACACAACACCGCCAGAACACATCAAAATACTACACATAACACCAACCCTGCATCACACACTAAAATCTATTTTTCCAAAGGCAGTTGGCAAATGCCAAAAATACCTGGCGAAAAAACTATATAGTGATCTCCTCGAAGAAAACCCGAAGGAGGAGACACAAAAACTCTCAAACGGTAAGTGACTCTCTTTATAAAACTTTAACACTCAAATCAAAATGATGCTCAAGATTGGTTGTGTAAATGCGCGTGGCTTGGGGTCCCCTTGGAAACAAGGGTACCTCCTAAATGACATAAAGTCACATAAACTAGAAATCATAGCCATAAGCGAGACCAGACTCCATGATCCGCGGGCCCTATCGTCCATGTTTGGCAGACAGTTTAACATTTATTTTTCTCCCTGTCTGCCGAGAATGGGCGGTAGTGGCACGGCGGTACTCTTTCGCAAGAGTCTGGATCTCGAAGTAAAGACAGTATTCATAGACCCGGAGGGTAGATTGGTTGTTCTGGATGTCGATGGCAGCGATGGGTGTGCTTTTCGACTCATATCAGTATACGCACCACCTTTAACAGGTAGGCCGGATTTCTTTCGACGTCTAGAAGTATTCCTAGGAACGTCTCGTCCTTTACTTTTAGTAGGGGATTGGAATGCTACCTTGGACACGCATCTAGACTATGTGGGCAGAGATAGGAATAGACGGGGATGCAAATGCCTCAAAGACCTGCTCAGACGCTTTCAACTGTCTGACAGGTACCGACTCGATTACCCGAATGCGCCAATGTGGACATGGACAAACCGCATCGGGTCGTCGAGATCGTATCTAGATAGAATACTGTGTAGGAGAGTAGATAGAGATAGCATAGGGTGTCCACAATTTCACATAGTCAGCTACACGGATCACAAACTTGTGACGTGTACGCTAGACTTAGATAAGACACATAGGCAGGGCTCCGGTTACTGGAAACTAAACGCGTCTTTCCCGTCGAGACCAGTTTTCAGAGACCGGATTAGCACGTTAGTAAAGAGGGCTTTGACAGGAGCCATCATCAATAACAAATGGTGGTTTGCCCTCAAGAGAGCAATAAAAGCGGAAGCGGTTAGGTATAGCAAAGCACTAGCCATAGACAGAAACAGAGTAGAGGGTGAACTAGTTAAGAAGCTAGAAGAGGCAATTAGAAGTGGCATCGCATCCGACGTTTTGGCGGCGAGGTTGGCCCTTGACCAACACTTCAACGCCAAACACGAAGGGTGCGTTGTCAGGGCTAGGATGCGTGCTCTAAGAAACGAAGGTGTTGGAGCCGCACGAGAGGCCCGGGTGGCGGAGGCGCAACAGGGCAACAAAGCCACCATTCGGTCTCTGGTGGACGAACAGGGGCGCGAACTGCTCGAGCCAAGCAAAATGTGTGAGGCCTTTCAGCGGCACTTTGCTCGACTGTTTGGGACGAAGGGCGAGCGAGAACGCAGGGTGGACTTCAGTGCCTACCTGCACAGCCTGCCACGACTCTCGGCAAGAGAGGCGGAGTGCTGCGAAGGTGCCATCACGGCGGCGGAAGTGAGGGACGCGATGGCGGGATGCTCGAGGGACAAATCTCCGGGTTTGGATGGTCTGCCCTACGAGCTTTACAACTGTAAGCCAGACTTGTTTGGAGACGTCTTGGTGGCGGTGTACTGCAACTGGCAGCAAAACGGGAGCATTCCCGGTTTTGTGAGTCGAGGAGCCGTAACGCTGCTGAAGAAAGATCCAAACAAGGGGGACGTCATAGATAACTTTAGGCCCATCACTCTGCTCAATGCAGACTTGAAAATTTTGGCCAAGGTGTTAGCCAAGCGGTTGGCGCTTGTCATCGAGAAACTGATCGGCAAGGCGCAAACGTGCGCGGTGCCGGGCAGGAGCATCCATGACAACCTCCATCTGATGCGCTACATCATAGAGAGGGTAGTTAAGGAACCTGGCATGGGTGGGGCCCTGATCAATTTAGATCAATCGAAAGCTTTCGATAGGGTAGATCATCAATACTTGGAGGCTGTCCTCATAGCAGCCGGCTTCGGTCCCATTTTCCGCGGCTGGATGGCTGCCTTGTACAGAGGCATCCGTTCGGTAGTTCGCGTCAATGGGCATCTATCAAGACCCTTCGACATTGCACGTTCGGTCCGTCAGGGATGCACCCTCTCGTCGCTTCTCTACGTGTTGACTCTCGAGCCACTACTGCGGAAGCTGGCGACGCTGAGGGGCATCCCGCGAGAGTTGGGATGCGGGACGAGCGTGTCGGCATACGCGGACGACGTCACCGTCATAGTGTCTAGCGAAAAGCACATCGAGCTTGTCGGCGAGACACTGAGAGACTGCGAAGCGGTAACGGGAGCAAAAATCAACCGGGATAAGTCAGTGGGCTTGCGGCTCGGCACCTGGAGAAGCAACCCCATGCCGTCAAGTAGCGCCTCCGTCGTGGGACGTTGGACTGACGGTCCGGTTGAGATGCTCGGGGTCTGGTTTGGTCCAGACCTCCAAACGGAGAAGAACTGGGACGAGATAACGAGAAGGGTGGCCACTCTAGCCCGGCAATGGGCCGAGAGGAAGCTTTCCCTGAAAGGTCGGGCGGAGGTGGCGAACACGTACATCGCGTCCGTCATCTACTACCGCCTGACCGTCGTTCCTTGTCCCGACCCTACCATCACCAAACTGGAGCGCATCCTCTTCCGCTTCTTGTGGAAAGGAAGCGTTCCGATGGTTAGGCGATCCGTTTGCTGCCAACACCCGTTAAAAGGAGGACTGGGCATGCCGTGGTTGATGATGCGCAGACACGCGCTGAGACTGCGACATCTCCGGCTCTACGTAGACAGCGGTGAACAGGTGTGGTCACCGTTTGTGCGGCGCGCTTTCCCGCAGCTCGTCTCCATGACCGAACTGCAGTCATGGATCAAGAAGAGGCCGAGGAAGGGCGAATGGCACCGCGAGTGTCGCGCTGCTCTTCGGCAACTCCAACAACCCGGGTCAACCTTGAGCGACTGCATCACAACTAACGCATTCTATAGTGGATTAGTGGAGGGAAGGTACGACGACGATCTCGGGGCGAACCTGGGCGTCGACGAGGAATACCTGACCCGCCTGTTTAAGACGACCTTCGGGCCGGGACCTATGGACAACTTCCAGAGATCCCTGGCCTGGCAGTGCTATCGAGAAGCACTACCCGTTCGGGATAAGCTCTACAGGCATGGCTCGAGAAACACGGGGCCGACCTGTCCGAGATGCCGGCAGAGCGACGAAACCGTTCTGCACGCACTCGTACAGTGTCCCACCATTTCCGAGCTGTGGGCTTACGTCGAACAACTGCTATCGCGTGTGGGACGAGTCGGTCTATCAGCCGAGTCTATCGTGAATATTGTCGCGCCTCCTTCCTTTAAACGGGAAGGAAGAGCTATTTTCATCGTACTTGTGGCTATGGCGAAAGAATGTGTATGGTGGACGCGTCTGAAAGGTCTAGAGACAAAGACTTTCCTCTCTGGGCAATCTCTCATCAACTTCTTCAAGTATCACCTGAAGAGGAAGTTGAGAGTAGAAAGGGAAGTCTTGTCTAGTGAATGCTTCAAAAAAAGATGGGTGAATGTAGCAAGGATGGCACGTGTGAACGACGGAGCCATCTTGAGCATAACCCTATGAACAAGAAAAAAAAAATAAAACAAAAAGGCAAAAGAGAGTCACTTACTGTTATAGTTTCTTCAATGAGAATATTGACCAAGGTTACCGTGGTCTTTTCCGTGGGCTTTTCCTTCCACGGCTAAACCTAAACTGTCCTCCCCTCTTTTTACACGAGAACATTACTGTGTGATACACGATCCCTATTGATCGGCCTTTCCTTTTCTTTTTTTTTCGATCCCTTTTGATCGAACTGCCCCTTTTTCCCTTCCTACGATCCCTTTTGATCGACACCACCAATTTTTTTTTTTTTTTTTTTTCCTTCCTCCCCCCTCCCAAAAAGAAAAGCTCTACATTGTATTTGTCCCATCTTCGTTGAGCCCTGTGTGGCTAATAAAAGAAATGTATCTATCTATCTATCTGTTTGTCTGTCTGTCTGTCTGTCTGCCTGCTTGCCTGTCTGCCTGTCTGTCTGTCTGTCTGCCTGTCCGTCTGCCTTTCTGCTTGCCTGTTTGTCTGTCTGTCTGCCTGCCTGCCTGTCTGCCTATCTCTGTCTCTGTCTCTCGGTATACATACATACATACATACATACATACATACATACATACATACATACATACATACATACATACAAACATATATGTGCGTGACACAAACATACGTATGTGTGAATTTAAAATCAAACGCCTTTTATTTCAACGTGCTGTTTCGTTTACATACTTTTCTATATCGGTCTAAAATTGAAAGTACACTATTCTATGGAGTAAGTTGCTAAACTATACATGGTGAAATATTTTCGTTATATTTGCGGAACCCGTGTCTCTATTACTATTTATTAAAGCTAACAACTGAGTTTGAATTAATCATTATGTTAATTTAGAAGACGCAGCACAATTAGTACAAAGACTTGATTTGAGGTTGGTTATTATATATTCTGATGCTAAATTATGGTAGTATTAGGCTACACAAAACCAATTTTCTGTTTTCTTTTTGCGTTTGCGCTATTACTTGTGCGCCTGCTATTGGTGACTGAGAAAGAAATTCAGTTTGACGGCAACTGTGAATACGATTAGCAAAGATTCCGGCATGGAATTTGGGATCAAGAAATGTAGTGTGACGATTATCAAAAATGGGAAAATCAGTAAAAGCCATGAGATCAAACTGGAAAGTGGTGAAACTATAAAGGAAGTAGGAGAAGAAGGATATTAGTACTTGGGTATCATGGAAAGATATAATATGAATGAACACAAAATGAAAGAAATGTACAGGAAAGAGTATTTGAGGAGAACTCGGCTTGTGCTCTAACCGAAGCTAAATGGCAATTAAAACGTGGGCGGTTGCTTTGATGAGATTTGGGGCAGGAATAGTATCTTGGAAGAAGCATGAACTACAAGAGATAGACCGGGAAACAAGTGAATTAATGACAATGAACAAGGAACTATACTCCAAGAGTGATGTGTCAAGACTGTATGTAAAACGGAAAGAAAGGAGGACGGGTATTGGTGTGTTGTGAAGGTCATGTAAGGAAAGAGAATAGCCTGGCTTGGTATGTCAAGAGGAGTAAAGAAGAAATGATTGAAGTAGTGAAAATGCAAAGAACCTTAAAAGTGAACGAAGCCGTAGATCCAACACAATTTAAGAAAGGCCAAAGAGAGCAGATGAAGAAAATATAGTCGGACGAGAAAACTCACAGCCAGTTCTTGAAGAATAAAGATGAGATTGATTGGAATAGAACATAGCAATGGCTGCAGATAGGAGACTTAAAAGGGCCCACGGAGGCATTAATGTGCAGCGTTTGGGAACAAGCTTTAAGAACAAACTACTCCAAATAACACATTGATAAAAGCACTGACTCGCCACAGTGCAAGATGTGCTCTGAGAAGGGAGAAAGTATAAGCCATATTGTTAGTGAGTACTGTAAGCTCGCACAACGCAAATACAAAAGGAGACACGACAATGTGGCCAGATATGTTCAATAGCTGTTGTGCGGTAAAGCAAACCTCGAGAGGACCGAACGATGGTATGAACATAGGTCACAGGGAGTAATACATAACGAACATTACAAAATACTCTGGGATTTTAACATACAGTGCGATCAAGTCATGGAGGCGAGACGGCCTGCAATACCAGGCGATTCGAGAGTGAAATGTAAGGAAACAGAAAAGAGTGAGAAATACCAGCCACTGTGGGAAAAGATAGGAAAGTTAGGGGACATGAAGAAAGTGATGGTGATACCGGTGGTAACCGGAGTATTAGGAGCAATTTCCAAAAGCTTTGAGAAACATATTAAGAATATTGGAGCAGCTGTCAAGCTTGAAGTGATCCAGAAGACAACATTCTAAAGAGAGTATTGTCTCTTTGAGTCACAGGAGAAGGCACTACTTGAAATCTTTGGTGATTTGGTGTTGCCTGATTTCAAGTAAAGAATAGCCGGTAATTAAGAACTATCTGAGAGTCTTTCGGAACAACAACAACAACAACAACAACAACAACAACAACAACAACAATAATAATAACGAATAGAAAGTGCCAAATAATTGACTTTACAGTCCCAAATAATGAAAACATTAATATGAAACTATGGAAAGTGCGGGTAAAATGTATCCCAGTGGTTATAGGTTCATTGGGAACTATCTCTAAGATCTGAACGGATGGATAGAGGAAATAGTCATGAAACTCACTTTAGTACATCTTCAGAAAATAGTGTTATTAGGGACAACTAGCATACGTAGGCCGGTTCTTGGCATCGAAGGTTACTTGTTGTAGCCCGATGTTAGGATTTTTCTTTTCCAATAGTCTAATATATTGAGTGTATATGAAAATAATAATAATAATAATAATAATAATAATAATGATAATAATAATAATAATAATAATAATAATAATGATGATGATGATGATGATGATGATGATGATGATGATGATGATGATGATAATAATAATAATAATAATAATAATAATAATAATAATAATAATAATAATAATAATAATAATAATAACAGCGGAAAATAACTTAGGAATGAGAACCCAGGTTCCCAATTTCCCCAAGACACCTGATGGAGGCTGGAGAGTATATCAGTCGAAACGTTGTGTGAACAACAAACAAATTGAGGACAAATATCCGTCAAATGTAAATAATGTAAATAATGTACATAATTTCTCATCTCTTAAATATAGAACTGTATGCTATATTTCTAAAGGAGATTTTACCTGTATTAAGTCAACGTTTATGATTAGAAAATTTCCGAGAGTACTGCCTTTATTGTTACAAAATAAAATATTGATATAACTTATAATTAGCCATGATTGAATTTCAAATTTCTTTTTCTAGATTTTGTTTAAGGTGTCTACTTGTGTTTAGAATATAATTGATTTCCCCCCGAGATTTGGAAATCAAAATGTATTCAACTACTTTTCAAGCTACTGATAAATCAATATAACCATACAATTATCCATTTATTAATATTATTCATTGTCATCAATTTATCAGCGTCTATATGAGAAACAATTTATCAGTATCTTTTGATATGTCAACATGTGGTATAATTTTTTTTGTTTATTTAACCAAAGGTTAGTGTGATAAGCCAATTCATTTTACTTGCGTTAATAATATCTGTGGAAAAGCCAAGGGCAGTATACGATTTCATTTTTTGTTTCTTCTGTCTAACTTTACAAAGGAAATAAGTAAAACATGGTTTTCTCATACATATTTATCTATTATAATTAAATTACGTTTTAACTAGTGCATGCAAAATATTAATTAAACGCATTCCATTAAATTCTTTGAGTTTTATTATACAGCAAAATTTGCTTCTATTTCTACTACATATACTATCATCTCTATTTATGCTACTGTTACTGCTACCATTTCTAACAATTGCACCGTTTCTTCTGCCGCATTACTATTTCACTTTGAACAGTGAGCTACCACCCAACAAAGCTCCCACTATAAATAGAAAAGCAAATAACACGGGTTCATGTAGTGAGAATTATTGATTTGCTTTCTTATAAAAAGAAGCCATAATTATTTGTTTGAAACCTAATTCAATAAATTCTTTTAAAAAGAATTTGAATCAAAATTATAACAAAGGTAAGGTCACTTAATGAGTAATCGTTCTATACATAAGGTTGGAGGAAAACTTACAAGTGATGTCCATGTTTAATTTATTACTAAATTATTCGCGTATGCCACGTTGAATATCCTCTTTGTCAATCGAAAAATATAATTACATCATAAACATCATAAAAATAACTTTCTTTAGCTTCTCAATGCAAAACAGAACTTGAAGGTGGGAATTATACACGTGAGGTTATAGAAAAGTGCCAAGGGATATGCAGTTATAAAGGGACCAATTCCAATGTATGTTTTATGAAATACTGAATCTAAAGTAATGAAGTTATTATATTAGGATGTAAAGAAAGTCCTGTTACATATTTGACATGATCACTTTGATGTCACGTTTTCAATATCAATGTTTTCATTATTAATTTTTCTCTTCTAATTTCTGTTCTTTTGCAGATTACTTTATACCATAGTGGTTAAATCGTATCGATTTTACTGTTTTAAACTTAGTTTAGATCATACCTATAACCTACACTCTATGTTGTGTGAATTCAAAAGGAGCCCTTCAGCAGTGGAATCAGCACGAAATATTCATTCTGCCTATAGAAATGAATCTTTACGTTTCTGATCATGCCAACGATAGTTTAACCAGTTTAACTCGGGAAATTTTCTCTCTCAAAGTCCCCTGATCTGGTCGACCAAGCACCGTCAGTACTGAGTTTCTGAAAATCGTAGTAGAAGAAAATACAAAGAAAAAACACTAGAATTATGAAACAGCAAAATTAGTAAAAATTCAAACAACTTCACACGCCAGGGAAAGGGCTTAAACCTGATTAATGAGTCCCTTATTATCTTAATCCTCGGCTTAATCAAAGAGATTTCCTCTTGAAAACTTGCTACTGAGTAGAATCCTCAAAAGTGATTGAAAGTAAATTCTCCATAATTGTGTACAACGAAAACAATTTAGCTTGTACTTAATAAAAATAGGAGAATCCATCTCTAAACCAGGACCACACTCAAAATAAATTATGTCGTGTGTTTGGTGGGATAGTGCCGTATAAAGCAAAAGCAAAACTGTTGATGCGTGTAAGACTTGTCGTCGATCAGAAGCAGTGCGCGGAAATTTGCAGTAAAAGCAGACGTCATTGGTCAGTAATAATAGTACTGCTCTTACACAAGAATACAAGGTTGTATGTTGTCCACGTCATTCAGGAAAAGGTTATGGCTCTAAATATTGATCTGGTGCCCCATATTCCTAACCTTACACAATCTGACAATCATGTTTTCAAATAAAAGTAAAACAGTTTATTATTGTGAAGAGATTAGAAATGGTACTGAATGCTTCTTTGCTTCGAACCCTGAATAATTTTACGGCTAAGGGATCAACAATTCGCCAGATAGATGGATTCTGTTAGCAATAATGTGGCAAATCTTTCTTCCTAGTGTAATGGGATTCCGTAAGCAGCAGCACAGTAATAACTTAATATATGAATTTGTTAGTCAGATGAGAAAATTTTAATGAAGTTATGCCTTAAACAGATAGATAAACAGATATAATAAATATCATTAAAAGAAAAGAAACAAACGAATGAAATAAATTAAAAGACGCTTACATTTTATTGTAGTATTATTGGAAAGATTATGTCCGCTGGATCGACTAGAGTATAAAGTAATCATAGTTTTATCCTTCCCAGCGGTTTGAGAGCAATAATATATCAGAGAATATATATAATATACATCGTTTTATTCAAATATTATTTAATAAATAAGTAGGAATAGCATTTAATTGATAATTAATAGCATATTGTTGATAAAACAAAAATAGCGATACTACTATCTGCGTCAACTAACTGAAATGAATACTTTGCATGGTCGTCTGACCAGCTAGAAGTTCGAGCCATAGCTCTCTTTAAATGACACCTGCCATCTTTCTGAAGGGTAGTAAGTAGCCATAAGGTGGCAAGCAAATGGCCAAAAGAGAACAAAGAAAAAGAGCAGACTTAAAGCAATTATCTATTTTGTTAGGAGTTACAAGAGAATGAAACAATAGTTTAAAGAGAAACCATAAAACGATAAAAACAAAATTTGACTAACTATACTACTACTACTACTACTACTACTACTACTACTACTACTACTACTACTACTACTACAAGAGTTGAAATGATAAAAATTAAGAGAAAGGTGTTTTCTGTCGATTAATAAACTAAACAGGAGAAAGAAGAGAGAAAATGTACGGCAGAATATTGACCATGTAACAGTGATGAAGGCCCGATGTCTCGACAATGAGAGATGGGTCGAAGTTTAGCTGCCGAAGGACCATAATTGTTAAAAACTCGCATTTGAGTCCCATCAAGTAAAGAAGGAACATCAACAAGTGTTCCAGCCTTTATGTACCAACAGTATTTCATATAAAGGTAAATGAATGACTGACAGAAATGAAGAATGTATTCACAGGAAAGAAAAGGTCATATCTGACTAAGGTATAGGTCTAATATAATAATTCTGAATAAGATCATTTGAAAAAAACACTTAAAATGGTAGAAGACTCATGAACTATATCCACCATAGAAAGAAGGTGTCATCAGAGTTCTTGTAATCATTAATGGAAAGAAGTGTAATTAATGCAGTTTAAAGTAGCTTAATATGTCGAACAATCATCGGACATAGGTTAGGAGAATCAACTTTTTTCACAATATAGAACAAATAATTCAATCAAAAATACAAAGAAATATCATCAGTAAATATAATGAGGTTAGACATGATACCACCCGAAAGTTCATTAATAAATAAAATCTAAATTAGAATAAATAATAAAAGCTTGAGAAATAGCAAGTGAAGCAAAGTAGAAGAATGCTAGTCATTTAAAAATATTAATGCAATGTTTGCGAAAAAACCCCCAAAAAAACTACTAAAGATCTTTCCAGAAATTTCAACAGTTAATTTAATAAAAGTCACAAGATTTGGAGTGGAAGGTGATGTACACAAACCATATTGTTTATTAGAACATGGAGCGAGTGAGGAAGATGCAAAATAAGAATTTGACTGTTTAAAGAAGAAAAACACATTGCTAACTACAGGAAGGAAGTTGACTGGGCGATATTTACGAGGACTAGAACGTTTAAAAACGTTTTGTAAGCAAGAATAATAAAGGACCATTACTACAGAGAATATGCATTCTAGAGTATGGTATGTCAGAATATAAGATGTGCTTATCATCAATGGAACCGCTATGATTCTAGGTCTGCTCGATTACAACGGAACTGGAAAAAACAAACAAAAATAATTAGAACAAACTGAAAATGAAGAATATTTAATTGCAAGTAGCCATTCCACAGGTGATTTCAACACCGCAAACTATTGTAAAGCACCATGTGTAGAAAAGCGATCCAAACTATAAAGCAATATTAAGCTTCCCTTAGAATTAATATAATATAACATAATGTTAATATCAAAGGTGCACTTCATGGCAGAACAATTTTGAATAATTTACTAATATGGGTGTGAAATTTGTGCTATTAAAGTAAATACAGAATATCAATACAATGGTATACAACTGCATTAACCCGATAACAAAACTGTGTCTCAGTTACAACTGAGGATAAACTATCCTCTGCAAAGGTCCAGTAAGACCAACATATGGTCGTAGTTGTAGTTTTCACTTGCCTTGTCCACATTCTATTCTTGTCCTCCACTGCCTTTCTTGACCAAAATAATTTATTAAGTTAATCATCTTTTTCTCGCCGCCACGGGGAAAATTATAATTAATACTTATTTCTTGGCTCATATGTTAAGTATATTAGTATTTTTCTTGCCCTCTTTTATTTTCATGCAGAACACTTTTTCTCCCTCAGTTTGACAGGTGCAGTTGTGTGTTAAAGAGTTTGATTCCCAACTACATGATTCCGTGTTCAGTCCCAATACATGAAACCTTAGATGAATGTCTTCTATTATAGCCTTTGGCCGAGCAGAAGCTTGTAAGTAGAATTGGTAAACGGAAACTGAAAGAATCTCGTCGTATATATATATATATATATATATATATGTGTGTTTGTGTGTGCGTCCTTGTTTCTGTGTTTTTCCCCCACCACCGCTTGACAACCAGTGTTGGCGTGCTTAGGTTTCCGAAACTTAGTGGTTCGGCAAATGACATCGATTCAATAAGTACCAGGTCTAAAAAAGAATGAAGTATTTGAGTCGATTCGTTCGACTAAACTTCTTCAAGGCTGTGTTCCTGCTTGGTTGCAGTCTAATGACTGAAACGAACAAAAGATTTAACCACAGAAATAAAACCAAAAATAAATCTTTTTTTTTTTTTAGATATTCGTAATACACAATTTGGAAAAGGAGTGCATTAATCGGTTGAAATGTCCCAAGACTGATAAAAGGCAAAAATAAAAATAAATAAATAAATAAATAAATTACAGCACCATTAAAACTTCGGAGATTGAAGGATGATGCATATAAAAATAAAATAAACTGTGGTATTTAAACAATCGCTTTAGTTGTAGTGCTAACTCACCGACTTCAGAACAACAATACAGAATACAACAACAAAAACAACAATTATGGCAATGTTAATATTGATTTCTGAATTCTAAATTTTATTGTCAAAATAAATTATATAAAAGTTACCAACACCTAAGGTAAAGTTCATTTAAGTATAATTTAACTAAATACACGTATGTGAATATAATTTCAAAATATAGTGAATTAAATATATTCAATGCAGTCAAATTTATGAAAGAAGCTATATCGACAGAAGATTACTTCGCAATCACGGCTTAAATCACGTGCTCAGTTCTCTTTGCTTTCACCTCAGCTACAAATATAGGACCTTATAATTCTGAACGGTGAGTTAGACATTCTGACATTTTATTAATATTTCCCGGCTTTTCATTCTGGACAATAGAATGCATTTTATTAAGAACCTGATGCCTAGCACTTAGCACTGTACAATGCTTTTCCATACAGCATTTTTTTTTTACCGCTACCATAATGTAGAAAAATATTTCCAAAATAAGCGCAGTGAACGAAATAAAGACGTCATTGGCATAATTAATTCAGTCAAGAAATTTGTTAAACTAACACATATTACAAAAAATTTCGGACTTGATTTGCATTGAGGATAACAGTGGATACAAAAACTCCTTGAAGAGGGGTTTTAAAATTTGCACTGAGCACTAAAACTGCATTCATAAATGAAAATGTCATGTCAGTTGATGTATTATATTATGTATTAAGTCAGTTATATATATTGACGTGTAGTCAAAAGAGTGTATCAAGACTGTTAATTTTTCTTGATGTGGAAGTTATTTCAAAGTATTTCGATAGGGCGGATTTAGTATCTCGTTCAACTATGCCCACTGAAAGCCGTATAGTATTGTAAATGTTATCTAGTAATACCTTACTGATAAAAGAGACTCGATATGATAAGATATTAAGAAGGAATGGTAAGTATTATGCTCGATGTATACTTCAAACTGTATCTCACTTAAACTAACCACTCGAGAAAAAATATTTGGATGAAAATGATTACATTACTTGTATCAATAATTATTTAACAGATATTTCTTTGTGACTAAGTAACAGAAAGTAGCAGTCAAAGGACTTATATTCATCCATATTTGTAGCTGAGAATGTATGTGAAGTAGCAGATAGAAAGACAGTTAAAATCAGCGTAATAGACTTGAACCGTCATATGTAGCCGTTAGCTTGCTGACGAAGTTGTTGCGATTGCCCATGATCAATTTTATGTGATTCTTGAACATGAGAAAAGGATCAAAGGTGACACTAGACATTCACAGATCTAGAGACCCTTCAAAGTTAGTTGAAATTGACACTTTGTCTTCAATTTTCGGAAGGAAGACATGTATATGTTCTGGATTGTTACAAAGTTGCTTGTTTCTCTTCATAATATGATAGTAACTTATTGTAGAAATGCATTACCATTTCCCTTAACTCAGAAATATGTGTCATTTAATGAAGACACATATTAATGCGTGTTATTACTCACTAGTCGTTGGTACACATGTTTAAAAAGAAAGGTCCAAACACGTTCCTTTGATTAAGATCAGATGTAAAATAAGGAGACTTTCAATATTCATAGCAGTATGCCCCATGTAGATCAACAAACACGAACAATATCATTCTATTTATTTACTAAGACATCCGTAACATATGTTCTTTGTAGTATTTTTATGTATGTGAAGTCATTTAGCCTTCTGGTATTAAGAACCGTAAACGGTGAACAAACCAAATCATTTAATCTTTTACTGAATCTGGGCAAAGAAGATTTTTCTGAATGATGTCGGATAGATTTCTCAATGATACTGCCATGATATTAAACAAATTACTGTTAGCCACAAAAACCCCGATTTTGTCTAAAAAGCATAGCATAATACTAAATACGATTTGAACCGCTGCTGTCTACAGTCAATCTATAATGATACTTGAAGGATTTACCCTTAAAAAAATTCAACAAACATAACAATTAGCGATAGCAATATCTCAACTGAGACAGAGATTTGAAAACAATAGCTGCAAGAATAGTTTGTTGCTATACCAAGTTCCGACATCGATATATATAATATCATTTCCTTTCTTTCTCAGAAATGTTTATATCAATATTAAAGAAACCACACACATACAAGCTATCCTCTTGTGCAGAACTTTGTGCATTTTACGCAGCAGTCATATGATATCTATTTACACGTCCGGAGAACCTTTGTCGACTGTTAACTGTAAATATCGCCCCCCCCCCCATCCCCACGCAGATCTGTTCTCTGCATATTTTCCTTGTATTCATCTGCCCACGCTGATGTGACCACTTTTACTCTTCTCTCGTCATCTGACAACAGCGGTACGTAAACTGGTAAGATATCATTTAATAAACTGGCCGCTATTTGAATCGATAACTATATCAAACTATATTGTAAACAGGAGACCGCTCTAATGACATTTCCTCATATCAAGTAGCCATATCTGTATTTACTAATGTCACAAAGACTACTTAATCACAACATTAACCATACGCACACACACACACACACACATATATATATATATATATATATATATATATATATATATATATATATATATATATATATGAAATTGTGCGTTATCTATGTTTGCAAAGAGGTTTCCACGCTATTATTAATCTACATACACAGAAAGCATCTATTCAATGCACGTCGATTACAGCAGATTTATTCAGCTAACATATCCCGGTAATTCACTACACTTTTATACTCTCTCATCTGCGCTTCTTTGATATTTATGTTCCAGTTTCAAACCCGTCTTTTCTCTCCCTTTTCGTTTTCTGTTTTTGTTTTCACAGTCGTTGAGAATACATTTTTAAACATACCTTATTAGTAGCATTGTTCTTTTTTCTTGTATTCAAAAGAAAGAAAGAAAACATCACTGTACGCATTAAAAAAACATTTCATTTTTATTGCTATTATTGTTACTCACATCACTTATTCTGTCAACATGATGTCTGCTAAGCGATCGTTAAAATATTTATTTAGCAGCAATTGTTTATATTTTAGCTTTTATAGATTTTTGCTGATGCCATTATTGATAGTATCGCTGTGTAACCCTTGACACTCCTAGTTTTATAGGACCACAGTGTGGGCCCCATTAACAGAGTTATTAATTTTTCCGACATTTTTTCCTGTTTCCATTTCTATCAATATAATTCGGTTTCGTCGCGACTCGAATGTTAAGTATTGTTTGGTCTTACTGTAACTGTGATTATTATCAGTAGTGCGCAAATAGTAACTGCATTGAAGATAATAGCACTTTGCTCATTGACCACTAATGAAAAATGGGCTGATTCTCTCCATCATATTGACTGAGACGGTACTAAAACTCTAATCTTGGCAACGAACCTAGATACAAAACTCTGTTTCCGAATTTATTTCTTTTTATCTTGCTGTTAATTCTGTTTTCCGATGGAAAACAACTTCCCATTTTCATTTCCCTATAATCTAATTTTATTTCCTTCTTCTCAGCCTTCTTTCTTCTTTCTTGTCTGAAAATGCAGTCATCCACCCATATTTCCACCCCTCGTTCCCTCCTATAAAACATCATTCTTCTCATATCATTTTATACTTGTTTGATTTCACCCATTCCTCAAACTATTTTTCTCCAACCTCTGTAAACTGTCACACGGCTGGGAATGTGCCAAAGTAGATTCATTCGCTTCTTTGAAATTTATTTCTCTCCTTCAAAGATGTAAAACATGCAAAATTGTGTAATGTGACTCGGGTTTCTTGTCAAAATATAGCTTCTCTGAATTATTATATCCAGCTTCAAGAGTTCAGTTATATCCATATATTTGTTGCTTTAAGATACCTTGTATTTATTACAGATTGTTGCGAAGAGCAATTTAGAATATATTCATTTTAGCATGTGTGTTTATTCACATGTTTCCTGTTTGAAATATGAAAATATTCATCTCTTCTGCACATATTAGCTTATTTCCGTGAAGAAAGTGGACATTGCTTGCTATCAAAAATAGAAAATACTTCAGGACAAGCCTTTTATATCTAGAATACCCATGAAAAAGTGAAAGACAAAGAGATACAGAGGTTTAATTATATGCGAACACAGAAGTTATCTATGCAATAGCATAAAATGTAATTGCAAGGAATATATATATATATATATATGCATACATACATACATACATGAATATATATGAATACACACAAAACACACATATACGTGGAGTTGGTATAAGTTCCCGGACTGGTTTTGTAGAGTGCCAATACATCGTAACACACGCTTGTGTGCACAGTGAGAGCTAGCAGTGATCTTCATGAGGCAGTGTGCCGAGTGTGATCGTTGTATTTATTTCGCAAGTTGTTAAATGTGTGCTTCTGTGATCACATGTATGCTGTAGTCTGCGATTATGTGATAGACAGAAACAAAGCCAACGTAAAATTTCGCGCTAAACTTGGAGAGGCTGCTACTCGGTTAGTAGTATAGTGAAAATTTATAAAATGTCCCAGACATTTTCCATTTGAAGTTCTTGGGTTGAACATATACAGCACAAACAGATGCACATATATATGGAATGCACGCACAGATACACACATAAAGAGTAATGAAGTACACGTGTTAAGTAATATACACACATCCAACCACTTCAAATATCTACTAACTCCAAGAGCTGCCTTTACTTAAACTAATGAAGCTTGTCACTTTGTTAGTCAGCGTCATATATTCTGCAAAAGTAAAATCCTAAGAATATCAGAGGCATGTTTCAGCTCAATAACAGAAGCGAATTTCTATTCCTGAGAGATCTTTCCGCATGCAATAACAGAAGCGCACTTATCTACTCTTATAGTTGATGTAGCGACACATATATCAAAGTACATTGTTTTTCTTGGACAGGAAAGAAAAAAAAAATCATGATGGAGATACCATGGATATCGACGAAAAATGACATGCCCTTATATCTGTTGTCACATTCAAACTTTGTCTGTGACACAAAAATAGTATATGTACTGTAACACAATGAGTTGATATGTACATCATATCGTCCACATGACGAGAGTGAAATGGAGGATCGTGTCTTGGAGTGATAAATGAAGTAATAACGGAACTAGGTCAACGCATCAACGTTTTTCAATTTCAGACAGTCCATCGGCAACAATCTAAAGGATGTAAAGTTGTGAACAGACTCAAGTAGACTCTCTGCTTGTTTTCCATAAAATAGTGTTCGTGGCACAAATAACACGATATCCGGTCAGGAGTAACATCTTGGATCATTTTTTACTTCACTTACAATATGAAACTCATCCATAATGTGAAAGTTACTTCAACTATTTACTTAGGCAGGAACATTGTAAAACTAACAAAGTATGGTGTAAAGTAAATCGAAGATACATAAAGCTCAAGACGCACTTCAAGCCTATCGATCTGGAACTTCTGCAAAGCTGGTTGGACATCGGTTGAAAAGAGGTCCCGAAACAGAATCGGTCAGAAAAACACTGTGCAAAACAATGAAACAAAACCTGAAAATCTTTTGTCAATAATGCAAGCAATATGAATTGAAATTGTCCAAGAAAGAAGATCCGATACACAAACCATATTATTCTTAGTGACAAGAGAGTTCTTATAAAGCAAAGAATAATGATCGCTTAAAGAAATAACATAATGACAGCGTGGAATCCCATGTCGGTTATGTACATTCGAAGATAAAAAAAGGAGAAAGGACAGTTGAACATTTAAAAAAGCAAATCTTAAAACTTTCTACATATTTGCGAAAGAATCCACTACGGTGCATTACAAGACAGGGCCACAGTTCGAAGAAACTCGCTTACTGGCTGCAAACATCCAAAAGACAAGTGAAATTCTAATGAAACAATTCCAGTGTTTTCAAGTTACTTCTGAGCAATATGCATATAAGCCCGACGAAAAACACCACCTTTACACAAGGAAGAGGCAAGTATCGATTACATCGGCATTGAAAGAGGGGGATGAAATATCAGCTACTGATGAGGTGAACTCGAACTCAGCAATGGGCCCTGATGGTTTGCCAGTGTTTTTTTATACATTCGAAAGCTTTATCGCAAAACTATTTTTGAAGCTCCTCCATGGCTTCCAAAAAGATTTATAAGAAGCTATAATATACCGTGTCCTTAAAGTAGGAAAATGAACAAATTATGAAATTACAGACCTATGTTTCTAATCTCTCACATCAGCAAATCCATGCTCAGCGTTGTCACAAGGGAACTGATGATATTTCTGAAAATAAATGGTTTGTTCGTTGATACGCAGTCGGCTTCCTTCCACGAAGTAACTGCTCCACACAGCTATTACTGCATTATAATTGGGTAACTGAAAAAACCAAGGCCTTTGGAAAAGTTGATCACAACATGATACGTCGCCAGGTGTGTGACCTTCAATTTGTAAAAAATCTCGGAGTGAGTTTCATAACTTTTTAATGGGTAAAGCAAATTATTTGCAGTCAATGAGACCTCAGCTCAATACAGAGTCTCTCAAAGACCTGTATTAACACCACTAGTGATTGTGGTGGCTCCCTTAGACAAGTACATTCCCTCCGTCATATCACAAGCTATGCAGGCACTCAAGAATCCAAATACACATGACCGCAATGCATAAGTGGACTGAAGAAATCAACGTGCAGGTAAATGATGAAAATTTGAAGCTCTCCGTTATCAGCCCACAAGCATGGGAGTGTACAGTATAGGGGTTATTGCAATCCCAAAGCTACAATCAGTGCATAATCCACTGCAGTAATAATGCCTCATTCCAAATACATATCACTAAGACAGCAACAACGTGCATGTGGCTGGTTTGTGGCATTCTGAGATCATTTATAAGAAAAATAGTTAGTGCTGTGGTGAACATTCGTTTTCAGTCTTCTCGTCTACTACTCTCAGTTGTGGCTACCATGTGGCGTCAAACTAACAGCAAATCCCCAGGTAGTTCAACGCTCTGACAGGAGCATTGTTTTAAAGCAACAGATAAGCTACGGGGAGATGTTCATCTGTTGCATTGAACTAAAAGAACTGTAGCTCTACTTCCTAGTTAAACCTCCCAAAAGCGGGACGTAAATGAGAAAATATACAAATGTGATAGAAGAATCTCGCTTTGGGATTAGAACCAGATTTTTTTCCTCTTTCTGACTGTTCCTTCCGATACATGGAGATCTTTTGCAATTGACCTCATGGTCTTTCTGGGATTGTAATCAATGATCTGGTGAACTTGCTGGATAAATTCAGGTGTTGTGAGATTTCAGAACATTTAAAATGCCTTTTATGTTTTGATACTGGTGATACGTTTCAATCTTACAAAGTTTGGAGACGAAAAATCTGGCAACTTTTAAAAATCAAGATATTTATAAATCGCTGTGCTCAGCCTTTATAACCACAATAACAGCATGCCTCTTCATTTCTTGAGTAAGCTGAGGGTCTGCCATTATTATTTTCTGAAACAAAGATTATACAGAGTTAGCAAAAATGCAGCATTGACCACCCAAAAGTACGCACTCTGTATATAGTCTACAGAACTATGTCCAGACAATGAAACAACACATCAGTAGCTTGAGAAAAGGTGCACCACGGGAACATGAAAAACCTTTTAATGATACATGGGAATGTGGTGTAACATACTTCAACCCAAGAAACGGACTTCACAAAATTTCCAAGCATTCAACAATATTTCCAAGCTATGCCAACCACCGAACTGGACGGCACTGCATAATACCAGAGATATTGTCTTCTTCATCTCGGATTAATATTCACTACTGCAACAGCTTGGGTTTCAGGGGACCACAACTTTTTAACATCCTGCCAGACAATATCAGAGATTTGCGAGGTGCAGATGTGGAAACATTCAAAAAGCACCTGGACAAATTTCTATCTGAAATCCCAGATGAGCCCTCGTCGCAGCAGGAGGAACAAAGAGGAGCAGCTCTGCCCAAATCGCTTCTTCACCAAAAACAGTATAGAAGGAAAACCAAAAAAACTGAAAGGCGGGGCTCCAGCATGGCCCCGACCTTTGGCTGAAACCGGTAAAAGATTATATGTGTGTATATATAAAGAAAGAGAGAGTGAGTGACAAAGAGGGAGAGATAAATAGCAACATAGCTGCATATTAACACACACACGCACACACATATATATATATGTATGTAAATATATATATGTGGGTGCGCGTGTGTGTGCATGAGGTGTGTGTGTGTGCGTGGGTCTGCGTGTCTGTATGTATATATGCATATATACAAGTGCGACGGTGTGTAAGTTTTTGTGTTTCTGTGAACACACAAGCCTAATCTTACAGCTGAATGGCAGTTCATAGAGACCCGAATAAATACACTTAAGGCAGGCTGTAAATATGCTTACCAGAGAGCACGTGATTAATTCTTTTTATGTATCATTTACATTGATCAATTAAACGGTTTACATTAACATTCATCCGTTGTCAATATGACATTATTTCTAGTATATCAATTGAAAAGCATTTTCTTTCCTTCTAGTCTTCCAATCTAGTTTAACTTTGTTTGTATAGCCAGAAAACTGGCCAATTCCTAACCACTCTTCCGACCCTCAGAAAAAGGGTTTATTTATTTGCATCGTATACAGAATGATGGTAAATTTGAATGACAAATAAAATGTGAAGTGAACTATATATGTTTTTTTTCTTTTATTCTTACTGAATTCTTTTAGCTTGTTGGTGACAGACGCTACAAAAACTGAACTGTTATGTGAGGGTTTTTATCAAACCTTAAGCAGATGAGAGGGCATGAAGTCAATTTTGCAATGTAATGAAATACTTATTATATACCGAATATACCAATAGTGGTAACGTATTAACGCTTGCTAAATGAATCTGTTCTTGTCCGACAAGATCTATAAAGAGAGATATTCCACTCGTGAACATCCGCTTTTGATTTTCACGTAGAATGTCGTCCAAGAGAGTATTATTCTATGAGTCTTTCTTTTATCAAAACGGTAAGAAATAATTTAAAAGAAATTTGGCTACACCATCGTACAGGATGAGCGAACATGCACAGTGTTAACTTTTTGCAATAAATATGCTCAGCAATATATAACTAGATGCATCTTGCTAGATAGACAGCTCAGTCAATAGATCAATGTTTGGAACATTACTATAGTATAGAATTCGGGCAGTTACCATCAATGATTTGGAAGTTAAAATAAATCCTTATTGTTTAGGCGCATGCATAGCTGTATGATTATGAAGTTGCTTCGCAACTACGCGGTTTGAGGTCCCATCCACTGCGTCGCAAGTTGTACATGAGTCTTCTATCACAGTGAAAGTTCGATGAAAATCTTCGTGAGAAGAATTCGGAGGAGAGAAATTGCGGGTAAGGTCGACAGGATAAATCGGACTTGTTTGTTGGTTAGTGACAAAATGTTCAGCCTGATTTAACAACACTACCTGGTCATTGAGTGTTTTTAGTGGACCATAAACATAACATACATTCGGATTATTTGCATGAATAATTTGAGAAATTCCTTTCACCATATGCAGAGAACATGAAACATGACATTAGGAAGATATCGTGATCAAAGAAAAATGTTATTCTGGCCATAGACGAGGTAGCTGCAAATTCAGTTACTGACCCTGATAGATTCCCAGCAATCTTTCTTAAATCCTGCCAATGAACCCTTGCAAAGCCTCTGCTTCTTCGTTTACAGATCTTCCTAGCAAGTATTAAGATACCAGGCAAACTGAAGGAAAAAATGATTCGTCCTGTCAATAAACCTATCTCCTTGACTTCACGCACTAGCAAAGTCATGGAATGAACAGTCTTAACAAAGTTAATTGCGTTCCATGAATAAGGATGACTTGCTGACTAACTCCCGGCATGGTTTTCGACTAGGTAGAAGTTGTCTGACACAGGTCTTCCAGTACTTAGTCTAGATGTTTAAACAACTGCTCAACAACAACTGAGATGTGGACGTGATATATCTCAATTTTGCATATCATATCATGGTTGATGTTATCGAATAACGTCGACCATGATATGATATGACAAAAGCTGTGTGACCTCAGCATGGTCGCAAAACTTGGAGTGGCTAAACGGCTTTCTAAAAAATAAATAGAACCAACGAGGGTACCTGCAAGGAAACGCAAATGATGAGTGGTATCCTACAGGCACTGTCTTGGGGTCACTGCTACTCATAGTGTCTCTCTCAGACATACCCTCCGCTGCTAGACAGCCATCCTTGCTAGCTATGCAAAATCTCTCAGCGAATACAGAAGCCTGGAGATGTTGCGCACTTGCTGCAGGATTTGAACGTAATATACAGGTGGGCTGAGGACAATAACATGCAGTTTAATGCTGTAAAATTTCAAGCCCAACAATACCAGCACACAAATCTGATTGATATACAGACAATATATACTGGCCCAGTGATTGAAATCCTTGAATCATAATCCCTGGGCACTGACATAGAGTAGTGATGCATCTTTCCAGATGTACATTACTAAGTTGGCAATAAAACGCAGGCGGCTGGCCGGATGAATCCTTAGAAATTTCAGAAAGGGAAAGCAAAACAACATGATGGTCATCTGTAGGACATTTCATCACAGTCGTTTAGACCACTGCTCCCCACATAGTGTAAAATTTACGGCGGAATTCGAAGTAATCCGGCGAAGCTACACGAGGAAGATCGTCTCAATGCGACATGTCAACTACGGGGAGAAGCTGAAAAAGTTCAGACTCTACTTCCTAGAACGAAGGCGGGAAAGATATGGAGTGATATATGCCAGGAAAACCCTGGCAGGACACGTACCAAACTTTGGCATTGAAAGTTATAGTTACAGCAGAACGAGAAACCACTGCATAGTGCCAAAATCCCAGTATTGCCATCAGGACATAGGACCAGATATTGCAACAGCTTGTGTCTGAAGGGCCCTCATCTTTTCAACTTCATCTCAAAACGCCTGAGAGACCAACATGTGGCGAATGTAGCTATCTTCAAAATGAAACTGGTGTCCGCCCCATTAAGGGTTCTGGATGAACTTAATTCGCGGAAGGAAACGCGGCGGAAGGCAGCAAAATCAATCTCTATCATTCAGCAAATGTCACATATGAGAAGTTTCAAGTAGTGAAAGTGTAGCAAAGCATACTTTGGTATTGCAGCATGACTGCAGCTCTTGAGCTGAAACTAGTAATATATACATGTGTGTGTGTGTGTGTGTGTGTGTGTGTGTGTAAGCATATATATGAAATAATGATGTATGTATACATCATGGTAACGCATAGACACGCACAGACACTAATGCGTACGCGCGCGTACACATACACATATATTTTTAATGTACATACGATTGTTTTCTTAACTATTGCAACAACAGCAGCAAGTATAAATGATTATTCGCTTCTATTTAATGAATGTGAGGTACTCTTCCAGCAAACAAGTTGAGTTTGAATATCTAAAACAAGCTCTTTATAACAATGTTAAAGAAATGGGAAGATGTAGCGATAATAATTCATTCATATCCACGACTTGAATATCATTAGCATTAAAATGTTTCTACCGGTAAACTCCATTGTCTTTAATTGATAGTTATGGTTTATTTTTATTTGGCTTCTCAAATTCAAACTGGTTTTGACATCTAGAAGATCGTGATCTTTTATTAATTTGCCGTTAAATTTATTTAAAATGCCTTGTGTATTGAGCCATTATGTAAATAAAAAAGACCTTTTAGCTACAGATACGCTGGTATTTATTATTCTGCAATAAATTTCAGTAATTTTAAAATTGCATCTATTCAATATTATTTATGTAATGTTCATTTTATTGTTTCCTTTCAAAAGCAACAATAATAATCTGACTAATTTATTGTTAGTCATGTGAATGGCATCTTTTGTGAATTGGAATGTTTGTAGAATACTTCTGGTTACTTCCTACAAAGTCTTCCATTTCAGGGATGCGTTCCAAGTATATTACAATTATTCATTTTATCAGCTCCTGAAGGATGAGATTCGGAATTTATTCAGACAGAATATGAATGCAATAATGTCATATACCAATTATTTAAGACACCACGAAACAGGCTCTCTATCGTTTGTCAGTAAGCCTTATTTCAGCATATTAGACTAGAAAAGAATTGAACACAGAACTAAAGATACGAAGTGAAATATCGTAATGCGTTTAGGTTTTAGCTAAAACCACCATTATTGTTTAAGTTTAGATGTTTTAAGTGCATCTTAAGAACTATTTGCGTGATTAATAAATTGGTATTTCTATTCAGGGTGAAAAAACAAAACAAAAATGGTTATTCACGTTTAAATACAGCAATAAATGGTCCACGTATTGAAAGGTTAAACGAAAAGTGTTTTCAAATTTGACTCACATGTATAAGAAAGTTTACTTTCTTACTGTGGAAATAATTGTATCTAACTTATTTGTAATTCCATGTCTGAGGACTGCACGGATACGCGTCTTTTCTTAGTTTACAGTATCAATTGTGCTACTGCCTAGTTTGTAAAGGTAAGCATTACATTGCAAAACTAGTGTTCTTGCAAAGCAAGGTACGCGTAACCTAGTTAATTTTCTTTCTTTCCGAGGTTCTTAACATCACCATTGTATTTAAGCAGCATGGATTGCATTTCTACACAGCTCATCTACATGAAGAAAATAAGCAACTGTCTTCCTCTCCTTTAAAATAGTGTGTATCCAGACAAGTTTGAGTTTCGAACCAGATATGATGTTGCGTGAATTATGAAAAGTAACGTAGCATATAGAAAGTAGCATATTTCGCTTTTTTAATACTAAGACATCTATAGATTCTGACAATATTTCAAGTCTATGAATCAGAATTAGCATACATTTTAATATCAATAACTTTCTTGCAACACATACATGTGACGACTTCTAACTGAATGACTTAGATTGCATTATCCCGACTTAACATATTTATACTTACCCTAATACAAAACTCTCGTATGGTGTCCTAGCAAAATGATCTTACTGTCCATCAATAAACTATAATCATAGAAATCATAGTAAAGGAAGGCAAATAATCTTAAAATTTATTTCTTCATAGTCTTGAACGACTATTTTCAAGGAAAGTTTACGACTATTTTCAATGGAAGGTGTTACTAAAGGTCTGAGAAATATAAAAATTACGGTGAAATTGTAATAGAAAGGCTTATATAAAAATTATTTCGATTTGCTCAAGAAATCGTATTCCAAAAAGAAATTTCTTTATATGGCCAATTAGCACATTGTTTATATTTTATTCCTATAAATTTAGACACTGTTAAAAAATTGTTTATCTGTGAAATGCAGCTATTTAGTCATGAGTAAGGCCTGCTTAAGCAGTTCTATAATTTCTATAACTAAATGCATTCTAGTAACAATCGTCAAATCTTCCTACAGATATCTGTTACTACATTATTCCATATGTTCTTTGCATATACGTTTGTGCTTGATTTAAGTGTTGTCTTTTTAGTGCTCATATAGATGCTGTAGAAGTCTTAGGAGATATTTTAATGTAACTGGTTTATGTCATTCGTTTTAATTTCATATGTAATAGAAGCCGTTTCCATTATATTGTTTCGATCGCCAAAAATAAAAAAAATAAATAACTAAATAAATAACAAGTACGAGGTCCTATCAGAACGTTCTTGGACCAGGCTTATATAAGTTTGAATAACTACTGTAGTAGATAATGATAACTATATTATTTATATTCTAACATCAACTCTTTCAAATTAGCTCTCTTGGGAATGTACACAGCAATTCTAGCATGTCTTACACACCTTAAAGTACAGCGAAATTTTTATTCTGGAAGGCAGCCTTGCAACCCGCAATTCGGTTTGAATTTCGTCTTCCGACTTGGAATAGTGCCTCTTGAACTTCAATTTCATTTTGGCAAACATTTAACTCACATAGAGTGAAATATGGAGGGTGTGAATCGTCTGGCATTGTGCATTTTGTTAAAAGTTTGCGTCGTTGTTATCGACCAATTTGTGAACGGACGTGTTGTTATGATCAATCGACCAATTGCTGTTGCATCATAACAGTTTTGAAGATGCACATCAATCAAGTACTTCGTAGCGTCGCAGTAAAAGTCAGAATTTATCTTACTGTCGGGAAAAATAATCAGTGAATGATACTTTTGATGTCGAAAAAGAGAAAAAGAAAAACAAACACTGGGGTATGCTTTTTATTGCCCTCTGAACTTACTGTGCTGTCTTTGATCATGATTACTACGAGCCCTTCCACGACAATGACTGCTGTTTTGTTCTTGGATGTTAGACGTATACTGAAGTTTCACTAGAACGATACTTCTAGAACGACTAATCGCTTCGTCGTTAGCCTTGTAATAAAGCTCATGACATCTCAATACATCGCAATGATCGAATGTCTAGAGTTCAAACAACAGGTCAATACACAGCAGTGATTGGGTGTCGAGAGATAGATGACAAACTTTGTAAAAACAGATGCATATTCAGGGAATCTTGAAGAAAATCACTTTATAATTGATTCCACTCACACGAGAGAACTCTTAGTTTATTCAGTTTCGTTTCTTCATAGATGAGTACACAATTTTTGTCTTTTATTTTTTCTGGCCTTTTGCTAACGATTACTCAACTTGGAAACATCATCTTGAACCAACATTCCACTGGCTTTGGAATACATGTATCATTCAAAAACATTTTCTTTTAAGCAAAAGAATTTTTGCATTCGCGGGACATGGTACCAATTTTGCAGAGCTTTACGCCAGTCTTAATGCAAGCACGTTATTAGAAAATTCAGACGTCGTAAAAATTACATCGTTACACCTCAGACAGTAATTGAACACGGATAAATAGCCTAAAATCTGTTTGATGCCTGATTTTGTAAATTGGCTACCAGCGATCATCAGCAGCATACGCTTTTCCTGTTGAATAGTACGTTCACGTCATAAGCCAACCGGGGACTTTGTGATAACACTTTGTAACAAATTGATAGCAGACCTGATAATAACTTAAAGTCATAAGCCATTGAGACTTATTAGTTTTCAGCAATTAAATTTTTATAGAGTTTTTACGATGAGAAACCTCACATTTCAACCGAAGTCAAATATATCAGCATATATAGTCTTTTAACTCATAGACAAGACGTGAAATCATTAATAACATATGAGTTCATTTGATAAGAGATGAGAAGTCACACCTGAAGATTTCTCCGCATGATAGAAACGATCCAAATTTCAAAGAATAAGATTCAATTACATGTTCTCTGCCTGAATCTAGAGACTCTTATGTTCACAAATAGTATCTGCTAAAATATTTCAGCTTCTCTCTGTGATGAGATTACACTCACATACACACTCACCCAAACACGGAGAAACACGCTCACATGGTTATTAGTAGTACATGCACTTGAAGTGAACAAATCAAAACGAGTTTACAATTTCATGTTCACATTGCAACTCAGAGCTTTTTGCGCAAGCAGATATATTTTGCTACTTCTCTTTACATACATACGTAAGAGAAAGTTTCAAGATGTTTGACGAGATAGGTTTATGAGCCCAGAAAACTTTATGTTGCACGGAGCTGAGTGAAACTATTATGAAATATATGTAACACTCAGAAAATGAGTTGAGTGCTACTTTCGTTTGTCCACTTAATCGGGCATATATATATGTGAGTGTGTGTGTGTATGAGTGAGTGTATGTATGCATGCATGCATGTATGTATGTATGTATGTATATGTATGTATATATATATATGTGTGTGTGTGTGTGTGTGTGTGTGTGTGTGTGTGTGTGTGCGTGTGCGTGCTTTATACATGATAGTACCCACACTGAACAAAATGCTGTGCCAAAATTTGTGACTACCTTTTATTAATATTAAGGCGGCGAGTTGGCAGAATCGTCAGCATGCCGGACGAAATGCTGCAAAGCATTTCGTCCGTCTTTACATTCTGAATTCAAATTTCGTCAACGTCGATTTTGCCTTTAATCCTATAGGGACCGATGAAATAAGTACCGGTTGCGTACTAGGATCGAGGTAATCGATTAGCCCTTCTCCAAATTTTCAGTCCTTGTCTCTTTATTGGAAAGGACTACTACTACTACTACTACTACTACTACTACTACTACTACTACTACTACTACTAACCTACATTTTTGTAAATCTTAGATACTGATATTTTAAACGACCCGGACATTTTAGTTAGGAAGCAATTAATAATAAGTCAACAAACCACCCTTAATACTTCCTTTCCTGTGTTTTACATCGATAAGACTTTCCTTTAAATACTTCTTGTACCAAGAATTGCTGTCTTTTGCCTGACCCGTTGGCTTACATTAATTCCCATGCAAGTTCTCGAAACTGCCCGAACTGCATCTCTATGCTCAAGTCATCACTGGAATCTCTAAAACCTTCCTCATCCTCAGCAATCTTTCAACTTCCTCCTTCTCTGACTCATACTTCTCCATCTTTTCATGCTCTTTATCTTTCACTCTACTAACTCCTGGGATAGAGGTACCGATAATTTCGGCCTCTTTTTCTTTCTGATTTTCTTGCCTCAATCATGCTATCACACTGAATGGTGAAGTCCCACAAAAGCTTAAATTTGTCATTTTTTAACCCCACTTCAGTTTTCTGCTCATCCCATTTAGCTGCTTTGGCAAACCCACAATTCTCAGATGTCGCCCAGTGTCTATATCTAGCAACATTATCATGCCGTTGTCTATACTTTTTCTGTGCCAACTTAGCGCATTCACTTACAAGATTGTTGAGCGTTTCTCCTTTTCTACCGCGTATTTTACATACGGGTGATTCTTTCATTTTTTTCAACATGAGGTTTAATGTAGTAAGTTCGGAGAGCCTTCACCTAGACCGCTGAAAACCAAAGCAAATGAACATCACCATCATCATCATCATCGTCATCGTCGTTGTCGTTATTATTAGTATTTCTTTTTATCGTAGGTTTTGTTAGAACTCCTAGTCTTGCATGCGTAGCGGGCTTGCTGCCTCCAGTCTACGGTACCATGCAATCTATTCATTTCAGCTATCAAATACTTTCCTGATTATTCTGGCCGTGCCAAAGAGGCAAACGTTTTGTAACAGTTCTACTACGGACTCTATTCCGATTTCCTTTCTATTCCTCTTGATACCTTCTGATACTGTCTCCGAAGACCCAACAATAATTGGCACTATCTTCAACTTCTTCATTTTCCATAGCCAGGCTATTTCGTACTTGAGAGGGTTGTATTTATTTATTTTTTCGCCTTCTTTCATGACTATTCGTGGGTCGAATGGATGCGCAACATCGACTATATAGAACATGTGGTGCATCTTGTCGACTACCCCTAGGTCCAGGCCTTTATTCTCTAGCACCTGATCTGTTTGGATTGGAAAATCCCAGAAGATTTGCAAGTTTCCGACTCTGCCACTCTCTGTGGTTTGTGCTCATACCTCGCCTTCCTTCTCTCTAGCTTCGATTTTTCGCACAGTTTCCAATGTAGCACTTCCGCTAATTGATCGTCTCGCCACAACTTTTAGTGGTTTTGAGCAAGTCTAGAGAAATCGTTCGTGATATGGGCAATGGTTTCAGATGCAGCACAGCGAAGGCACTTGCTCATTCCTAATGTTGGCCCTTTAATTCATGGCCAAAGCTTGGTCTTGCACCGCCAGTATAGTACTCTCAGACTCTTTTTTTCAGAGTTCTACTTCTCAGAGCCCTCGATTTCACTTGTTCTGGCTAACTTTGTAAGGGCGGACAAGATCTTTTTGTCAAGTGTCTCAGAGGGTCTCTTTCTGCGATACTTAACATGCAGGTAAAAATTTCGCTGTCCCGAATAAAGCAGTTTTCTGAGCATGTTCCACCATCATGTTAATCTGAATTTCTCCAACAACTACTAAATGACATATACTTTTTACATTGCCCACATTCACACAATCTCATCTTGTACTTCCCAATCTTCTCCAGTTGTTTATCAACTCATACAACCACAGGGATGGCTATATCTATGATCTTCGTTTCCTTCATCCTTTCTTCAGGTGCAAAAATGTCTAGTCTCCGAGCATTAATCACTGAATCATACTGTATTGTAAAATACCACTGGATCTTCTACTCATTCACTCTGATGACTTCTGGTCTAAGCTCGTGCCATTTCAATATTCTTTCAAGATCGTTCTTCTCTCATTATCTCCAGGTTTTGTTGGAACTCCTGAAGTCTCGCATGCGTAGCGAGTTTGCTACCTGCAGCCTACTTTACCATGCTATCCGTTCTTTTCAACTCTCTAATACTTTCCTGATTATTCTGACCGTGCCAAAGAGCAAACCATTTGTAGCAGTTCTACTGGACACTCTATTCCAATTTTCTTTCTATTCCTCTTGATGCCTTCTGATACTGTCCTCAAGGAACCAACAATAATTGGCACTATCTTCACCTTCATTTTCCATAGCCGGGCTATTTCGTACTAGAGAGGGTCATATTTATCTATTATTATTATTATTATTATTATTATCATTATTATTATTATTATTATTATTATTATTGTTATTGTTATTATTATTATTATTGTTATTATTATTATTATTATTATTATTATTATTATTATTATTATTGTTATTATTATTATTGATATCCTCCTCCCTTCCACCCCTCCTCTTCATCCTCTACCTCCTGTACCTCCTCTTCTTCCTCCTCCTCCTCCTCCTCCTCCTCCTCCTCATCATCATCATCGTCATCATCACCACCACAAGCAGCAGCAGCAGCAGCAGCAGCAGTATAACCTCATCAACTATTGTTATTTAGAAGTTGCAATATGTGTTAAGCGATTTCTGTCATTGTAAATTCTGCACTTTCTTTTGTATAATGCTGTAGACGTATCTATATTGCTGATTAAATTTATTATAAGCTTTTAGTATATAATATCAGACATTAACTCAGATGCTCTTGGTGTCCTCCAGGTGTAACGCAATTTTCTTTTACAAAAGGCTAAAGTAAATACAAATATCAATTAAATTGAGAATTTACAAATAATTAGATATTGCTTAAAACTTTAAAAAAAAAAATTAAAAAAAAAACATGAAATGCATTTTTCTTCAATAATGTTTCGATGATTCATAGTAATTTTCAACTTCCTGACGCCTGTTGTAAAAGAAAATAAAAAAGTCCTTTGCTTTAGAAAGAACTATATAATTGCCTTGTTGATGAGAAAGTCAACTTCTCGCAGATATATTGTTTAATTAATTTTGCATTAAATTTCATGTAAACACTCCATGATCAGACCTGCGAAGTTATTCAATAAATACAGATCTAATGAACAATTTTACTATTAGTTGCTAACAATGCAGTTCAGCTTTGTCAAATCAATAATAGATTTTATCTTTTTTTATTCTTTCTTATTGGGAATATCATTAATTAATGTTTAGACGGCGCCACAATTTTTTAACAATGAATTGAGTGAAACTATTCAGCTATCATAATGGACAGTATATTGTCTAGCGCAACTCTGCGACACTACTCAAACTCCAATCTGTGATATTTCTCGTTCGAGTATGTAGTTAAATTATCTTAAATAAATTTACAATGTCGCACCTGAAAGTTTATGTTTCATTGATGTATTTTAAACGCTATAATCTTTATATCTTGTAATCACATGCTTCTTCCAGAATTTAACATAAAACTAATTTTAAGATTTAACCCACTTATAGCAAATTAATCCACCAGTTTAATACTTATTAGTTAATTTTATTTTTGATTTGTTATTGCATTTTTTTTCATCTTAACATTGAACCTTGCAAATGTTTTGTTATTTCAAATTACAAAATATGTTCATCTAATTAAGTTACTTTGTTGGTACTGCTATCTTTATAACAATGTTTGGGTAAAAACTGTGCAACAAGAAATATCTGTGGTAACTATCTGATGTAAATAATAAAGAAAAAAATATGTCTTAAGCAGATCTGCGAAATCTGAAACTTTTTGAAGCCACCCGAACTATTAGATAAACGTGATTTATATATATATATATATATATATATATATATATATATCTTGCGAACCTGGTAAAATACACAATTCGTCTAGAGAAAAAGAGCATGAAATAGTTGTACGTATTGGATTAATCATCAGATATTAGTAGATACTTTGTAATTTAGAATTTGATAATGAGAGACAACACAGCAGATATTTAGAAAGGATATATGTATTTTAAAATACGGAAATTGATAAAACTTTTAACATAACTAAGCCACTACGCAAAAATTCATTTTCTAAGGTTGCTGTGGTTTAGCTGTTCGAACACAGCAATAATCCAAGGCATTCTAGCAATGATCACTCTGTCTATTCTTAGACTTCATTTCAGGCGACATTATGCAAGATGTCTTTCCATTTTTTTAAAGACGGTTAAGAAGGAGATCTGGCTGCTGTTTCTTGCAGATCAAAATACGTAAATACCTTCTTATTTGTCATTTTTCAAAATCTTTGTTGCGTAACTCCAAGTCAGCTTTGATCGGTTTATACATACATGCTAAGACCATCCCATGTTTATCCAGGAATTTTGTGTTGCTGACTGCAATATTTAACTTGCCCATCTTAAGAAGCTAAAATGTGATTTGGAAGAGATTTGTCTACTAATCCTTGAAGTCCGTGACACCACGCAGATATCACATCGTAAATTCACCTTTGCTTTCTATTTTGCAAAGCTATCTTGCAACATGAAATAGTCATCGTTTCTTTGTTTCAGTCACTGGACTGCGTCCATGCTGGGGCACCGCTTTGAAGGCTTTTTAGTCGGACGAATGAGTCCAAGGCCAAATTGTTTTTCAAAGTTTGGTATTTAATCTCTCGGTCTCGTTTTTTGCCGAATCGCCAAATTACGTGGACGATAACAAATAAACGTCAGCTGCGAAGCAGTTGCAGGGGACAAACCCAGACACATACATGCATACACACATACACACAGACACACAGACACACAGACACACACACACACACACACACACACACACACACATCTATCTATCTATCTATCTATCTATCTATCTATCTATCTATCTATCTATCTTCTTTTGCTTGTTTCAGTTCTGAGATTGCGACCACCTTGAAGAATTTTTGATCGAATGAACCCATCCCAGTATTTTTTTTATTTTTTACACTTGGTACTTATTATTACTCGACGTTTTAGGCACTGAGCAATTCCTCTCTTTACACTGTATAGATGGTGGGAACTGAAATTGAAGTATCGTCTAGTGAAGGTCGGCTGGCGGTATAAGGATGTCCTGAATCCATACTTCGTGCATGTAATTAATACGTTCAACTAGCATTCCTGGACGTATTAATAACACACGCCAAGTATGGATTCAGGACATCCGTATACCGCAAGCCGACTTCACTGGACGATACCTCAACTTCAATTCCCACTATCCATACAGTGTAAAGAGAGGGATTGCTCAGTACCTAAAACATCGAGCATAGAATATGAGTAGCGATCGTGATACGCACCACGAAGAAATGATCAAGCTCAATAACAATCTGTTAAGCAACAACTACCCCAAAAGTATGCTATCCATTCCAGTTATGAAGAAAAGAGAGGATGAAACCAATATACTGTCCACAAACTGTCTACCCTATGTGAAAGGCCTCTCCGAAAAGATACAAAAGATATGCGGCCCATATAATATCAGGACAGTATTCAAGAGCAATACAACACTTTGCAAAAACTCCTTCGAGTAAAACCACCTATAGAAGAGAATATGACTAAAAACTGCGTGTACTCTATCCCATGCAGCTGTGGTAGGTTATACAAAGGCGAAACATTTCGCCCCCTCAAAATACGGGAAGAGGAACATCGCAAAGCTGTGACACGAGGAGATACTGGTAAATCGGTTATAGCTGATCTTGTATGGAAAAATGGAAACCACCTTCCCCTGTGGGATGAAGATAAAATAATAGACGGAGAACACCACTGGGAAATACGAAAACTAAAAAAAGCAGCACATATGCTAGGACACAACAACCTCCTAAGCAGATCGAGTGCAGATATGAATAGCATATGGGAACCGGTATTAAGGAAAGATAGGAAAATATTAGATTTATAAGCCCTAAAATTCACTTCATAACTACCCACGGGCATATGGGGTAGTAGTTAAGAGCACGGGCTACTAACCCCAAGATTCCGAGTTCGATTCCAGGCAGTGACCAGAATAATAATAATAATAATAATAATAACAACATCGAAAAATACGTTAGGATTGGGAACCCGGGTTCGAAATTTCCCCAAGACACCTGATGAAAGCTGGAGGGTATATCAGCCGAAACTTTGTGTTAACAACAAGATGAGGACAAATATCCGTCAAATGTATTTATATACGTTACGAATACATATACCTATATAACGGCGCAATCTCACGACTGAAACAAGCAGAAGATAGATAGATAGATAGATAGATAGATAGATAGATGTGTGTGTGTGTGTGTGTGTGTGCATGTATGTGTTTTTCTAGTTTGTCCCCTACAACTGCTTCACAGCCGATATTTCTTTGTTGTCGTCCACGTAATTTTAGCGATTCAGCAAAAAACGAGACCGATATTTTAAATACCAACAGGAGTTGGACAAAGTAATGGAAACACCTAGCATCATAGCATCATAATTTTGAAATATCTATAAAACCATCAAAAGCTTGTTTATTTTATGTTTTTGATTTATTATTAGTGTTGCTTAATATGTTTTGCTAAAATTGCTGTTTCCTTTCAGATATCATCAGATAAAGGTAATTAAAATTCATTAAAATAACATATCTATCAGACTTTCATAGAGGTCAAATTGTTGGTGCTCGTATGACAGGGGATAGCGTAACGAAAACAGCTGAAATGCTTGGTGTATCAAGAAGTACTGTCTCAAAAATAATGACAGCCTTTGAGAAAGAGGGAAAAACCTCGTTGTCGAAACAAAACTCCAGAAGAAAACGAAAACTTTCAGATAGGGACCGTAGGACTCTTACGCGAATTGTTAGAAAGGATCACAAAAGTACAGCTCCCAAAATTATTGCAGAGCTTAGTGACCACCTCGAGAACACAGTTTTCAGAAAAACTGTTCGCCGGGAGCTTCACAAAGCCAGATTTCACAGGAGAACTGCAATCAGAAAGCCACTACTTTCAAAAACAAACGTTGCAAACCGTTTGGAGTGGAGTAAAATCTACAGAATTGGTCCCTAGAGCAGTAGAAGAATGTTATTTTCTCGGACGAATCATCTTTTACTTTATTTCCGACCACCGGCTGAGAATACGTGTGGAGACAGCTAAACGAGGCATTTGACCCAGACTACCTTCTTCCAACTGTTAAACACGGAGGAGGATCTGTAATAATTTGGGGGACTATATCTTGGAAATTCGCTGGCCCAATGGTTTTCCTTCATGGCAGAATGAATAGTCAAGACTATTTAAGCATTTTATCTGATCAAATTCATCCTATGGTTGCGGAATTGTTTCCGGAGTGAAACGCAATCTTTCAGGATGATAATGTACCAATTTACACGGCTAAAGTTAATACTGAATGAAACGAGGAACATTCTAGTGAAGTTGACCATCTTATCTGGTCACCACAGTCCCCAGATCTCAATATTATTGAACATTTATGGTGCATTTTAGAAAAACAAGTAAGGAGTCGATATCTTCTACCATCATCACTACAAGAGCTGGAGACTGTTTTAGCTGAAGTATAGACAAAAATTCTTTTGGAAACAATTCAAACTTTGTATGAGTCTATACCTCGTAGAATTCAAGCTGTAATTACTGCTAAATATGGTCCTACCTCATATTAAAATAAATTTGTTTGAAATTTTAAGGTGTCTCCATTATTTTGTCCAGCCTCTGTACATATTGAAAGAGGTCGTAACTTAATTTTTTTTCTTATTTTGTTTTCATTCAGACTTCCACTTTTTACACCAATCTTCTACTCGCTTTTTCTCGTGGTTTCTCGTGTACCAACATCCTGATTCTCAAATAGCAAAGACCATGTGTTCAGAACCTGTAGGTTGCTTGGAAACACAAGGCGCGTTATTAGAATCTGCCTAACTTCATGTCTTCAGAGCAAGAAACTATCGGTAGCCCTTACATACAGACACAGAAATACACACACACACACACACTGAAAATTTACACGTAAGCATAGGAATACTGAGAGCTACAAATATACCCCGCTAGGTGTGGTCACAAATATTTATACACGCATGCACAAACACAAACACAGACACTCACATGTACAAATATACAATACACACAAGCATGTATATATATATACATATACATACATACATATATATATATATATATATATATATATATATATATATATATATATATATATATACATATACATATATATATATATATATATATATATATATATATATATATATATATATATATATATATATATATACATATACATATGCATATATATATATATATATATATATATATATATATTACATATACATATACATATACATATACATACATATATATATATATATATATATATATATATATATATATATATATATATATATATATATATATATATATATATATATATATATATGTATGTATGTATGCATATATATTTATATATGAATAAATATATATATATATATGTATAATGTTAGTTATACCATTAACCCTTACACGAGAATTACAGTCATTAATACAAAGTAAATATAACTGAAACCCAATAAAAAAGCTGATAAGCAAGTAAGCAAGAAGACATAATTAGGCAAAAGAGTAACATGTTTTAATCCAACAAGCAATCTAATTAAAATATTTAAAATAACATTCCCTTACTTTTGCTAGCGGCTTAGTTATCATTGTTATTTCAGGAGCTTAATATCCAAAGACTAATTAATCATAAATTTGTTATTCACACAACTCGTACACACACACACACATACACACACACACACACGCACACACACACACACACACACACACACACACACACACACACACACACAATGGTTTTCCTTCCAAAGTACAGTTTGACCACCACTGTATACAGGATGCTCAATTCTCGCATGAGATTTTCTATGGCGTTTGAGACAAGACATTTTAAAACAGACGACCGCATTAATTGCACACTATTTCTGCTGCAACTTGAACTGCCTGTTGCGTCTGATCATATGTGTGTGTGTGTGTGTGTGTGTGTGTGTGTTTGTGTGTGTGTGTGTGTCTGTGTGTGGGCTTGCGTTTGTGTGTATGAGTGTGTTCGCTCGCGTGTTTGTATGTATGTGTGCTCGTGCGTGTGTGTGTTTGTGTGTGCAGCCGCCATCATCATTGCCTTGCGCCCGGTGTTTTGTGTCAAAACGCAGGCTTGAACGATGTGCGCTCTCATCGCCATATTGCCACCGCCTGGCAACTGTTGTAGTCACACCGACACGTCGTCGGCAAAGCCGTTCACAAATGCCAGTCGCGCTACTTTCTCAAGTCCCTCACCGGTAAGAGCAGACGACACGACCAGCCTCCGTACCTCTACAGCGTATTCTTCGACCTGTTCCCCTCTCCATCTGATCGTTCCCAGCTTAGTAAAAGCGGCGTATTCTCCATCTGTGTAAGCCTCCGTCAAGTGCTGCTTGATCTTCGCCGCGCTCAGCTTTTCTTCTTCATCCATTTCGAGGTACAGTGCCAGCGCACTCCCCTGCAAATACAAGGCCACGAGGCTCGTTACATCTTCGATGCCTTGTAGCCTGGCCACAACTTTGACCTTTCGAATTCAGGCTACTTGCGGAAATAGCTTGTCGTGCGTGGGAAATGAAAAGAGATACATCTACCTTCCTCTCTCGTCTGCGCCCGTCTAGCAGTATTCACTCTGACGATCCTGCCCTACACTGTCACTCAGTATAAGCAGCTACTATCTCACCAACCCAAGAGGGAATTCCCTCCCGTCCGTGTGCGATGCTTCGGCCAGCCAAAAGAGGACAACCCTGTCCTGCGCCGCCCGCACTTCCCTTCTCACGCTTATTCTTCCGGTCAGTCCCTTGACAATTGACGTCATGGCTCTTTTCTTCCGGCTAATCCCCATTCTATTATAGCCCAGGATAACCTATATTTTCTTTGTCTTTTAATTAGATGCTTTACGTCACTGGCTACTGATGTGGAATTGCTATGCTCTTTATATTTTAAATGAGCTTAAATGTGCAGAATATCTTTGTTCGAAAATCAGTGGTTGATCTAATATAGTAGCTATTGGAGTTATTTAATATGTTGTAGACGGTGCAGGGGTATATCACTTGAATCTTCTGCATTGGGCTTGCAGCGAGCAGACGGTCCTAGAACTACAGTTGCAGCTATCTGTTCTAAGATGGTCAGTTGGAGAGAGGGATGAAGTAGTGCTCTTTGTAGACAAGTGAAAGGCTAGGGTTGTATTAGGTGACTGGTTCATCTTATTGTTGTTATCATTGTTGTAGTTATTGCTATCATCATTATCACCGCCACCATTACCATTATTATTATTATTATTATTATTATTATTATTACCGCTATTATTGTTGCCTCCATCGCTATTATAATTATTACTATGATTATTATTATCATTATCATTATCATTATTATTATTATTATCATTATTAATATTATTATTATTATTATTATCATTATTATTATTATTATTATTATCATTATTATTATTATTATTATTATCATTATTATTATTATTATTATTATCATTATTATCATTATTATTATTATCATTATCATTATTATTATTATTATTATCATTATTATTATTATTATTATCATCATCATTATTATTATTATTATTATTATTATTATTATTATTATTATTATTATTATTATTATTATTATCATTATTGTTCAGTAGTTTTATTTTTATAACGTGCTTTCACTTCACTACCGAGCGCAGCTCTGTGTGCTTTGGGTATGTGCTGTGGTTTGTTGTGGTGCTCTTATGTTTACTGTATTGAAAGTGGTTTGCGTAGGATGTGTGCAGTGCCCAGTAGTGTAATTTTCTGTATGTTATATATATTTGTAAGTCCTGGTGCTTTTGTTATGTATTTGTCTGAATATTTTTTTATTATACCTAAGGCACCTGCTATAATAGGAATTGCTTCTGTTTTTAGATTCCACATTCGAGTTACCTCTATTTCCAGGTCTTTGAATTTTGAAAGTTTTTCCATTTCTTTTAGAGAAACGTTGTCATCTGCTGGTATTGATACATCAATTAGAAAGCATTTTTTTTCTTCATGATCTTTGACAACTATATCTGGTCTATTTGCCTTAATTTCTCTATCTGTGTGTATTATTGTGTATTATTATTATTATTATTATTATTATTATTACTAGCAGCAGCAGCAGCAGCAGCAGCAGCAGCAGCAGCAGCAGCAGCTGCAGCAGCAGCAGTAGTAGTAGTAGTAGTAGTAGTAGTAGTAGTAGTAGTAGTAGTACTAGTAGTGGTGGTGGTATTGGTATTATCATTAGTATTATTGCTAATATTATTAATAGTTGTAGTAGAAGTGTTAGTGGCTGTAGTGGTTATGGTAGAGTTAGTATTGTTTGTATCAGTGTTCCTATTAATACTACCGTTGGTTTCAACTCTGCGCCCAGCTCCCTCGGAGGCGTGAATTATGTTATCTAGGTTTAAGTTGTTTAAAGTGTTAGGGCCAGGGATGTTGGTTATGTTATTGCGAGCGGTGTTAGCGTTTTCGTTGCATAGATCTATGTTAGGGTTGTATGCATTTAGATAGTAAGAATTAAGTTTACGTTTATTAGATGAGGTGATAATAGATTCTATATTTGGTGTAGGAATAGGATAGAGTAAACTATTTTAGAGAATGCTTTAGCAAGGCCTTTAATATTCAAAGCAAATGGGAGTGTACACCAGAGAAATGATCTCCAACCATTTATATTAGGTAAATTTTGGGAAGTGTAATTCCTTCTATATGTAAGAGGAGAGTTGCAGGGTTTGATGCTAGTATTCTTAGATCGAGTGTTATGCGTGTGGGTGCTAGGCGGGAAAGATTGTCTAACTATAGTGGGAGGGTATGGGTATCCAGTATATGGGCGTGCCCGTAAAGGGTTTAGTTTAAAGATGTCTTCTTTGAGCTTCGTGTTGGTTATAAACATAGTTATATATATGTAAACAATTATATATATGTATGTATATATGTACATAGATACATATATATGTATATATATATATATATATATATATATATATATATATATATATATATATATATATATATATAAATGAAATATTCAAACACTGAGATTTGAAGTTAGATGTCACTACTGTTCATATCATCTGTGGATAAATTCAAAATTCGATGATATCACCAGTAGTAGCATATATATATATATATATATATATATATATATATATATATATATATATATATATATTCTAGATGCTACTCAGAGTTTATTTCATATTAACTCTTAATAAATGTCCAATATTCGTTATAACAGTCGCTAGTTCATGTGCGCACACACTCACACACTCACACCCACACATACACATACACACACACACATGCACGCTGATATTTCATTGGTTACCACAGTCCCCCAAATTAAGCAGACCGATCTGGCATTAAACAATTCAGTTGAATGGAATGATTATTTATTTATTTAATTATTCATTTAAGTCATGAACGTCGCAGAAATACGCAAATTGCAAGCGAAAGATTGTCTCACAAAATCTACATACAGATACAACCATAGATATATTTTCGTATAAATGCATACATTACACGCGCACACACACACACACACATGCATACACACATACACACACACACACACACACACACACACACACGCACACACACATACACACACACACGCACAGGTATATGTGTCTAACAAAAAAGTACACAAGAACCAAAAATTGGTTTGATATATGCGCATTCACTTCTCGCGGAGATTTAATGGAAATGGATTAACATTAAAAGTTCTCTGTTTCATTGAAAAGGCTAGATATTAAATATTGTAATGCATGCAATTTCATATTGTATTGATTTATGAATATTAAGCTAACAATAATGTTCAATATCGTTAGATAGAGCTAAATATAATTCTCATATTTATCGTTAAACATTTAAATAGTCACAAACCACATATACCGATATTAAAATATTAAAATAAATATCAGGACATTTGTAACTGTTGTTGCTCTCATTGTTTATCAGCAAGATATCTCTGATCCAGTAAATATCTGCTAAACCGTACTTCAGTCTTTCTAAAGTTCTCTGTTATACCCTTCTTGGTAGCTAGGGTGTTGCTATCCCGTTTGCGAGATCGTGGTTTCGATTCCTAGACCAGCTGCATATTGTGTCTTTGAGCAATGCACTTCACTTTACGTTGGTTCAGTTCACTCGTCTTATGACTAATTGGCGTACAAGAATGAGATGGTGTTTCAGGAAGATCTTCCGAACGGAGGTCTCACGAGCCTCGTTTTCTATTCAGCGATCGATAGATGAATAGTACAAACCGTAACGTGAATCGAGAGGAGTTGCGTATTTGTGGTTCAATTCTGTGCGAGTTCCTTTATTGATTGTCAAACGACTGTTAGCATTTTCGGTGATGTAATTATTTCATCGTCAAATATATTGGCGAACGTATGTAAGCTGCATAGTTTTTGCTTTTGCACAGAGATTTGTACTCAATACTATAATTCAGTGAATTACATTACACTAGTCTCTGTTAATAAGCAGGTATTATACTATTTTATGTTACGTCCTTATACACAGGTGAATGTTAACCATTATCCTTTTTGTGCTGTCACCATAGCCATATATTAATACCACAAGCATTCTTTATCCCAGTGCTTCCCTGATGCTGCTGAAAGAAGCTGATCGTACCTTAAAGCCATAAACATACGCCGATTTGTACACACACGGATACATGTACATGTGCAAATATATGTGAATGGGTTAGAGTATTCCACTGGAAATTCATATTTGAATAAAGGACTGTGAAGTTTTAAGAATCGATCCAATCGTACCATCTAACAATGTATCTGTATGGAGAGTTAATATCGCTCTTCAATTATCAGTAACAGATAACTGGTAAAAACAACCAATCCGATCGAACGCAGATTTCAAAGAAGTCCCTTTGCTGGAAAATTGGGTATTGCTTTTGAGAAATAAGGAAGACTTTCGTCATCCATGCCAGAACAATTCAACGTTTAAATAACAAAGTCTTGCACAAATTTATTGTTCGGTATAGTTGGATTGTGTATAATATATGAATTATAAAACCAAGTTCTTTTTAGAAGAAATCAAGCTCAGCCATTCTCTAATCCCGAGTGTTCAAGTGTTCAAGTGTTTAAGTGGTTGGGTAATGGCTTCTCAGTCATGAGTTTGTGTCGTTCAGTTCCTTGGACTAAGGCCCGTACTTTACGTTGCTCCAGTCAGCATTCCTGGCAAAAATGATGGTTAAGATTGACTTAATTCCCAGTCAGAGCAATGCCAAATTCCAACTTTAACATTTGCCAATAATGTTGGGTATAAGGCTAAACTTGTATTTTAGTAGTGGATTCACAGGCTACTCCACATCATAGTTTAATTTAGTGTTTAAATGTTGTCAAATGGTAATCTTGCGTTCTGAGTTCACTTCTTGCCAGGATATACATTGTCGCTTCAACCGCTCCGTTTTGCACAGTTTGTTTTTATTTCTACTAGAAAGAAACTAAAATAAGTTAAACAGATACAAAAGAAATATATTTTGAATTTGTATAAATGCTTACACATATTTACATACATAGTTTCATTTAATAATTTCATACATTCGGTAATAATTTTAGATTCGAAACTCTATTATGCCAAAATATATAGAAAATGTATAAAATTCTTGCCAAAAACATAACGTGACTTACACAGATATTATGTTTGGAATACCAAACCTTACAGATGCAGTTATAACACGGCATAAAACGTTGAGAGGCTGCCAATACACACTGACTTGACTGTAAATAAGGTCAGAAAGCAATTAAAGGTATGCATTTAGCCCACTTAATATATATATATATAAAGGAAGAAAACAGAAATAAAAACTCAAATCAAAAGTAAGACATTTTTTCTGAATTAATTTTCAGTCGATGTAAATCATTATTTTAAATCTAAATGTTTTGTTTCTCATGTGATTTTAGATTTTTAGCTTTGCAGAGAAAGCAAAGTAGATGTATACCTAAATAGAATAATTACTTTAAAAACGAAAGATTTTTCAAATCTCTAAAAGCTTTTTTATGAGCGAAATGTTCTAGTCGTGGTCGTTGTCTATTTCTTTTACTTTTTACTGTTGCCAATTATTTTTCTTTTTGAATTTGTATTGCTATACATCCGTACAAGACACGCATTTATATACAACACTGTTTCATAACGAAATGCGTTCGCATACCGGGGTTAGAATTTAATTTTAGAGAGGCTTATAGTGAATTTTTGAAACTGTGAGAATAGTGAAGCACATCGAAACGTATACATACATATACGCACACACGCACACAAACACATACACACACGCACGCACACATACATACACACACACACACACATACACACACAAACACACACACACACACACATAACATAAAGGGAATGAGATACATTAGCTCTGATATGATCCAAATCTAGCTAACATCGTCGAGAGGGAACATACACAATTGTCTTACATAAGCAATTAAAAGGTACTTCACTCGATAGGTTAATCATGAGTTCATCTGATTGGATTTCATAACGCATACACAGTTGTTTAAAAAAACATCACAAAGAAGAATGAAAAATTATGCATCGTCAGAGTTTATTTAATATAGTATTATTCTCATTAAATTCACGTGTCAAATAAATTTCGAAGATGTACAAAATCTCCATTCTTCATGGCATCATGATTATATGTATACAGGATGTCCCCAAAAAATGTATACACATTTTAGCAGCTGATAATCCAATTGATGTTTTTTTTTCTTTCCAGATGAAACCTATTGGAATTAATGATGGCAGTCAGACTCAGCTTTGAACAAAGGAAATTCATTCTAAAATGCTACTAGAAGTATGAAAACACAGTTGAAGTGCAAAGACAGTTTAAGAGGGAGTTTCAAACAGATCCACCAACACGACTTACTATCACCCAAATTAGAGATAAGTACGAAGTCGATGGGACTGTTCAGAATGTCCACGAAAAGCGTTCCGGAAGAGCACAAACCCCAATAAAGTAAGAAGGAGTGCTGGAAATGTATCACCAAAGTCCAAGAAAATCTGTGCGGCAAGCGAGTCTTGAGGCAGGTATTTCAAAATCGTCTGTCCAACGCATTTTGAAGCGTTGTCAATGGTAAAGTTACGTTCCAAGATTTGTCCATGTTATTAATGACGATGATCTACACCGAAGTGTGCAGTATTGCGAGTGGTACTTGGCACGATCTGTAGAAGATACACACTTTCCAACAAAAATTGTGTGGAGTGATGAGGCCACATTCAAATTAAATGGTTCAATTAACCACAACAATTGCACCTACTGGTGACATGAGAATCCGCATGTTATGTCGTAAGACCATGTTAATTTACCAGAAGTTACAGTGTGATGTGGATTATCATCAAGTCGATTAATAGGACAGTTCTGTTTTTACACTATTGTGACTGGTCCCATTTACTTGAAATTGCTACAACAGTCTGTCATGCCAAGCATTAGAGAAGACTTTGAAGATGGGGAGTTTTATTTTCAGCAAGACGGGGCACCCCTGAAATTCATCGCGATGTTAGATCCTTCCTTGATGAGGTCCTTCCACAGGTGGATTGGAAGAAGGGATTTCGTTGAATACACTGTGTGTTCACCAAACATCACACCACTAGACTTTTTTATGGGAGTACTTAAAAGACAAAGTCTTCGCTATGAAACCTGCAACAATCGCTGATTTGAGAGCAGCCATTGAACGAGAAAACACACAAATACCAAACGAATTGTTTCGTGATGTTTGCGATTCCATTGCTTCGCGTTGCCAGCAGGGTCGGGTCCAGAACGGACGTCAGTTTGAAAATTGGCGTTGGCAAAACAATAAAATAATGTCAGTAGATTCTATTAAATTTCAAAAATAAAATGTATTTTAATAAACACCTACTTTACAATTATTTAAAGTGTGTATGCATTTTTTGGGACACCCTGTGTGCATATGTATATATATATAGTCACTATAATGATACTTAGACCTCTTATAGGGATATTTTTAGCCAAGATACACTGGTTTTATGTAATTATGCTTATTATGTATATGCGTGTATCATATATATATATATATATATATATATATATATATATATATATATATATATATATATATATATACATATATATATATATATATATATATATATATATATATACATATATATATATATATATATACATATATATATATATATATATATATATATATACATATATATATATATATATATATACATATATATATATATATATATATATATATATATATATATACATATATATATATATATATATACATATATATATATATATATATATATATATATACATATATATATATATATATATATATATATATATATATATATATATATATATATATATATATATATATATATATATATATATATATATGTTCATATAAAATTTATATAAATAGGGATAAGTTCGTTATTTAAAATACCGATCCTATCAGGTGGCTACCATGGGAATAAAAACCTCATAGGTAATAATTATTATTAACATTATAATTAAGGGTATCTAAAAGATACCCCCAAGCTAGATATAGCAGTCAAAACTTGACTCTAAAGCCACACTAAATGTTTGAACATTTAATGTGGTTTTAGAATCAAGTTTACCTGCTATATCTAGCATGGTGGTATCTCTTAGATACTCGTAATAATAATAATAATAATAATAATAATAATAATAATAATAATATATATATATATATATATATATGTGTGTGTGTGTGTGTGTGTGTGTGTGTGCGTGTGTGTGTGTGTGTGTGTGCGTGTGTGCGTGTGTGTGTGTGTTTTGTAGTTGTAATTTAGGTTGCGAAATGAAAAAGTTGTAAGTGAATATGTTAATTAATTAATACAATAATTATTATCCACTGACTAGATCTCTCCGTTTGCAAACTTAATAATTATATAAACATATATGTGTGCATGTATGTATGTATGTATGTATGTATGTATGTATGTATGTATGTATGTATTAGAACTTTACAAACCATAGCAAACACACAGATGATTTGTTTGTAGTAATCGAATGTTTGTGTAGACATAAGCTCACTCCCTCCTTCAAATCGACATTACCTGTACGGGTGCACCATGTGCCACATGTCAGATGACGAAATGATTGCATAGCAACGTGAAATGAAATGCTTTGCTTAAGAGTTCAACGCGACGCCCCGTCTGGAAATTAAACCCACGATCTCGCAATAGTGAGTGCAACACCCTGACCACTAAGCCATGCGATTCACATACATACATGTATATATATATATATACATACATACGTACACATACATACGTACATGAATACATGCATGCATACATACATATATACATACTATACATACGTATGTATGTGCGTGTGCATGTATGTATGTATGTATGTATGTATGTATGTATGTATATAGAAATGTGAGAAAAAGTCTGATTTGTGTGTCCCCTATGCAACGTATTCATGTAAACAAATAATGTTGCTTGGGACTCGTAGATTTTATAGGATTAAATAAGAGTAGAGTAATTAATGGCTGCGTCAAGGAATCTTAATACAGGAATTTAAATAATGCCAAAAATATCAGGAGAAAACAAGAAACACTTAAGCGATATACATACATACGTATATATATATATATATATATATATATATATATATATATATATATATATATATATATATATATATATATATATATATATATATATATATATATATATATACATTGTACACACAGTTACACATATACTGTTTCACATACGCGTGAAGTAGATATACTGACAGAAATTGTAATATTTTAAATATAGTAATAACATTGACGGATCACCTAAGACTTGGTGTTTGCAATTTTGCATTCGGTTTTGCTACTTTCTTGGCAATAATGTCCATCAATTCCTCTCAGAGTCATCCTTCATCTGTGATTAGTGGGAAAGATTTTATTTTTTAATACCTCGCAAAATAAATAAGAAAAGACAACTACAGAAAAATAAAGAATAAACATTTCAGGAAAGACGTGTCAACTGTCTGGAAAATACCAATGAATTAACATAGTTATGATAAATTTAAATATACGCTAGGTTATTTCTAGTCGAGGGATTTCAAACTGTTTTGTATTCTGTTGTGAATATTGAGAATTGTCCTAATGAGATAGAAAACATCTAATTATAGTATATATAGCTGACAAGTACACGTGAGTGTGCGTGTTTGTGTCTCACACATATATAAACACTCACACATGACGTTCTCTTCCATAAACTCACAAACACGGATATACACGCACCTACACGAATACACGCTCGCACACACACATATATATAATGTGTGTTAAGAAATTCGCGTCACAATAAAGTGGTTTGGGGTTCTGTCGTCTTTGCAGCAAACTGGGCAAGGGTTTTCTACTGTGGTCCCGAACACGGCAATGCCCTGTGAGTGATTTCGTTTCTCGTAAACTGTATAGAAACCCGTTGTATATACATATGTGTATATACATGTGTGTAGGTATTTTTGTGTTTTGTTCCCCTATGCATAGCAACCTCTGTGGATTTATGCATAAACTATTAATACAAACATTCCTGTGTAATTAAGAACTTTACTTTACCGATCAATGGCTTGTGTGTAAATTTGTTAGCCAGAAACTTTGTGGAATCTCATTGAATATATTTATATATATATATGTATAAATATATATATATATATATATATAGGCATGCAAATATATATATGTATAGCGGTAGTGATGCAGATAAACACAACGCTTCTGCCAGCTCGCCGAATTAGACGAGTAAGAATATTCTTTTCTACTCTTGACACAAGGTACGAAATCTTTGGAGATCGACCCCAGTACGCAACTGGTACTTAATTTATCGACCCCCAAAGGATGAAATGCAAAGTCGACCTCGGCGGAATTTGAACTCAGAACGTAACGACAGACGAAATACCGCTAAGCATTTCGCCCGGCGCCCTAGCGTTTCATGCAGCTCGCCGCATTAGACTAATAATAATATTAACAAATAAAATGAATACAGAATTTTGATATAAAACAAACAAAAACTTTACATATTTCATAAATGTATTATACAAGTAGCAGTCTTCCGACCAGGTATAGAGGAGAATATTCAGCACAAAGGAAAAAAGGAGAGACTAAGGTCTCATATTAGAATGAAATAAAAAGAAAACAAAAAAAAGTGCGTCTGATGTGTATTTTTTATCAAAGTAGTCGTCATTAAGAAATTTGTTTATATTGAGAATATGTTTTTTCTGGCTTAAATGTGTCAAACATTTTAACGTCATGATTATATTTGACAGAGGTATCAACAGAGTGTTTCAGATCTTAATCTATTAATGCATAGAGACTCTAAAATATGGCAGAAATGATGCAATGCAAAATATTATCTAAGCAACTGAAAACGTTAAGAAAGGGCCTCAGTCGTTGGCAATGATTACAATCATCATATTTTTTTACTACGTATTAGATGATTGTGAATGTTGTATATTTAGAAAGTATTTTACACAGAAAAAACGAAATACCTTGAATTCTTAGCACGTTGCCTAATTTAACTCCAACGTTTAACAATTTAGTTGCATCAGCGGAGTACATTCTGTTGTAATCATTTGGTCAAAGCTTCTAGCTCCCTCCATCGTTCCCACCGGAGACCATGCTATGTGTCGTAAACCCTGCCTTCTCTCCTACTTAAAAATTACTCAAAGAACTGAGTATTGAGAGTAAAATGCATTTGTCTAAGAATGTGTTTAGTTATTACAATGAACATTAAAAAAGACCTAATGTTCCCTTTACAGTAATATTCATAGTAAATCACTAAACAAGTACAGTTATATGAATATGCATCTGTTAACACTTGTCGTTTAACCAGATTTACACAGATACTCACGTTCTTGTCATATGCATTCGTATTTCTAACTGTAGTTAGCTTAGTTATAGTTAGAGTCGATACATACCTGCTAGTTAAAGAGGTGATTAGTATAATTTGTAATTGAACGAAGATTACGCAACACTAGATACTATAGAAACACGTTTCAGAAGTGGTATATTGAGTATATTGATTTTTTGAAGGCTGTTTCTATGAACTATAAACTAAAAGCTTCTCTTTATTCTCTTTATCGTATAAATGTATGCTTCAATCAAAAACATTTGAAAGTATGTCTTGAATTAGTTGGAAGAAGGCTTCTTTGAAATAAAGAAATCAGAGTTGCTTAATTATAATATAAAGCAGTAATTAAAATTTAATACAGCTTTCGTTTCAATTACGATATCTTTTCCTAGAAAACCGTAACCTACATACATTCAGTAAATGTTATTTGATCAAAAACTCGCTGATGGAATTGAGAAAGATGGAAACTGGATTATATACGAGAACTTTAGAGTCGGTGTTTACTGTGTTCTGCCCTTATACCGAGTTCAAATTTGCTTTATCTCTACTTATGATGTTGATAAAATAAATACCACTTTACTAGAATCGATATAATCCACTTACGGTCGCAGATATAACAGCATTGTAAGGATATCTATTCCCTTGCTACTTGTTTTCGGTTTCGATCCTATTGCATAGAACGTCGAGCAAGTGTCTTCTACTATGGCCTTTAAAGTATTCTACCAGAACTTTATAAGTGATAGTCAAGAGATAGAAATTGATCTGAAGCCTGCCGTTTTTCTTGGCTGGTAAGCTTGATCCATCGCTCGTTTTAACATCACAAACAGGATACGTTATAATGAGGGATATTTGGCGAAGTCCACTCAATAACAAGCGGTCAGGTTAAGGGTAGAATCTGGCGGTAATTTTTACCCTTCCTACTAATCATAGAGGATTTGGAAAGAATCATGGGTGCTGCCCTTTCTACTCTAGTTAAGCCATTAAAATAGATCCTTTAAAGATGCACTTATCGTATGGTCGCGTTCTGTAATTGAAATCAGTAAGTGAATTAGAGAAAAGTATGAAACTCTGTATTCCTGGACCAGTAAAATAACAGCAGAAAAAATGCGAGAGATATAAGCCACACTGGCACTATCAATTCTGGTATAAATATATTCGGATGAATGTATAAGAAAAACTCAGTTTGGAACTTAAGAATTCAAGTTAATTCTCTAGATATAAAGACAAAAAAAAAGAGACCAAGTAATATGATTTCGGTTGAAATGTACGCTAGAAGACTTATGAAGAGAGATTTTGATGCCAAATAATAAAAAAAAGAGGTAATGTTTAAATTTTCAAGAACGCCAGGTTCTTGAAAATTTAAACATTTCCTTTTTATAATCGAATGTATAGTTAGTGGAGGTGCTTAGTTTCACAAGACGATCGATCTTCTTGTTTGAAGGTGAATTGATTTAAGAGATGATTATTATCTAAGGATTTCTTGTCATGTAGATTTTAACTCTGCCATATATTTAAGCAGGAAAATTTCAGTGATGGCCGTAATCTTTGATTTCCATTATGTTGAAATCATTGAAAATTTTTGTTAGATGCGCTTTGCACGGAGTTGTTGTAAACACAAGAGCACATTGTAATATGCGGCTATTGTCTAATAATAATAATGGTTTAAAATTTTGTCACAAAGCCACCAATTATTAGTTGTGACGACAAATTGATTACATCGACCCGAAAAGGATGAAGGTCAAAGCTGACATTGATAGATTTTGAACTCGGAAGAGAATGAATCGGAAGAAATACTGTGAAGTACATATTCGAAGCGCTATTATGGCAGCTTAGCGCCTTAATGAGAACTACAACAACAGCAACAACAATAATGATAATAATAATCCTTTCTACTAAAGGCATAAGGCATAAAATATTGAGGGAAGTGGCTTGTAGACTACATTGATTCCTGTCGTCGACTTACACTTATTTTATCGACCCTGAAAGGATGAAAGGCAAAGTGGATCTCGGTGGAATTTGAACTTAAAATTTATTTGAACGTAAAATTTATTTGAAGCCGACCGCAGGTGTAGATCTCGGTGGTAGTAGCAAATATTCCAACAATTAATGAATTATATTTCTACACATTTATATTTCTCTTAATAAATTATATTTCTACACATTTTAGAGATTACCTTTTTTGCTACCTCTCCAATGTTGGCAGAACGAAAAGCAAATTCGGGAGGTGAAAATCTAATTCCCATCTATTATGTTCTGATAACTTTTCACCCTGCTCTGTAATATTCATGCATTTAATGCATAGTTATATGTATGTGAAGGCGTGTGGTTTAGTGGTTAGGGTATTCGGCTCACGATCCTAAGGTTGTGAGTTCAATATCCGGTAGCGTATATTATCTCTTAATCAAGTCACTTTATTAAAGAGTGGTACCTGCATTTCAAAGGGTCAGCATTGTCACATTCAGTCACGTTGAATCTCCCTAAGAACAGATTTAGAGGTACGCATGTCTATGGAGTGCTCATCCATTTGCACGTTAATTTCAGAAGCAAGCTGTTTGGTTGATGAAATCAACTGGAACCCGTTCGCCGTAACCAGTGTATGTTTAGAAGACTACACAATAGTTCGGACTGCTCTTTATTGTTGCATTATCCAATATATTTATCCATTTTAAGATGAAAGAATTGAATGTGAAGGTTGTTGGACTGCTTCGTTGATGTGTTCTTTGAGTGGCAAATTGTTTTGCAAATATTTTTTGCTATGCTATTAACATTTAAATTTGATAGCATGCAGTACCACTTTCACAGGGTATCGGATGCTTATTTTTATTTCACTAAGTACTTGATATCACCATTGCGTATAGCAGTGAGGGAACTGCAAAATTAGTGTATGTATAATTTAGGCATCGGTAGCCTACTTGGAAACACACTCTCTTTGGAAATATTGTATTACTGCACTGTAACTGAATTATAAAGAGCAAAGATTGACATGAAACTCAACTGGCATTAACTCGCTCACAGGTAAGCTTCATCCTTTGGTACAGAGAACAGGCTGTCACCTCTTTTTGCCTTTTCTGAGTTCTGAAGCGAGTTGGACAGGGCCTCAAGTAAGGTCTGGGCTAGGCGGAAATTACACTTCTGTGGTGTACTCGAAGTTTGAGTGCTGTACTTGAAAGATATCTATGAATCACAAATAAAAATGAATGCTTCGTTTATAGAGAAAAAAATAAAACAAGCTATTTTCGAAAGGGAAGGAAATTATACGCATATGTTCTTGAGGTTATTTCAGTCTCTGCTATAGATGTGTAATTATTGTGAAGAATAAAACATTCATGAAGTGATAAAATTAACCAAGTCTTTTACTATTGTGGACGAATGCTATTGTTGTACTATTGACCAAATTTTTCATCTCATCGCAGGAAATATAATTATCTGTTCTTGTAACAGAGACGAGTCAATATAAGAGTAATATGCGTTAATGAGCTTATAATCTCACAATTTTATATTTTGTGAGTAGATAGATTATCCGATTGTCATCAAATACGTTATTGCAGCTTACCTGAATGTCATATGATAGTGTATAACTCATGAATATTTATTCTTGGCAAACTGTATCACTAATGCATGGTAAACGTTTTCTAGCATCATGTAGTAGTAGTAGTAGTAGTAGTAGTAGTAGTAGTAGTAGTAGTAGTAGTAGTAGTAGTAGTAGTGGTTGTAGTTAAATTAATGATGATGATGATGATGATGATGATGATGATAAATCAGCAAAATTATCGTATTCGCAAATAATGATATGCAGGAGAGGGTTGGCAGTATTTTCAGTGCTAACAATATAGAACAATGATGATATTTGTTAATATTTTAATCGATTCTTAAAACCTCTTCGTTCATGGAATATCGCCAGCAATTTCATCTCTACAACAATGATGCCGTACAGGACCAGCTTTTTTGCTGGCAGTGTTGTCTTTGTTAGATTAAAGTCAGCCAACACAACTGTCATTAATTAAGATTAATTTTGATTTATGATACACTATTTAGAGATAATTATGTTTTTGTTGATCATTTATATCATTTACAGTCACCGAACAATAGATAGTCCATAGTAATACGATCAAATTTTAACTTTTTCTGCAACTCAATCTTATTGCAATCCTCAACAATGACAATTGCGTTCAACCCCTTGTAATTATCATGCTTATTACAGTGAATCATATGCTATCCGTTCTAAGAAACAAGTTATGTTCGTCTCTTTGTATGCATCTTTATTAATTAATTTAGTGACAAATATCACTGTACAAAATTTATAATCACCTTAAACTTATAATTATTTTTCATTTAGCATACGTTCGTTAACTTGTTAATTAAGGATAAATTGTTATATATCTTATATAATAGATGTATCATTCCCAAAACACAAAGCTATATGGCTTTATATAAAACAATACTTTCTTTTACAAACGGATGATATGATTGCTCAACAAGTTTAGATCTATATAAAACAGACACAAATATACATATATAGAAAGACCGTGTAATTACTTAGAAAAGCCTAACGTTCAAACGATTTTGCTAATTTTATTTCTGGGTCCTTTGTAAACATGACCGTCGGTTGGAGATCCGTACTTTTATACCAAATATATATGATGTACACATTTCCTTTGTTTTACTCAAACTTTGATAGAACGTTTTCTATAAATCATGGCTTTTATTTTGATTTTCTAATGTTTTAACGTTTAGAATAATTAATGAATTATATTTCTATACATTTTAGAGATTACCTATCAAATTAAATGTAAATGAAAATATATTCTGTAATGATGTTAATATACCCGAGAATATGAGTAAAATGCGAAATTGCTATCTTAAAAACACAAGATAAATAACACCTTACAAAGAAGTCAAGAAATATAAACGAAAATAATTTCTACGATTAATATTTCAAAATATCAAGTATATTTTAAAGAAACATGCACCTGTCATTATGCTTATAACTAATTAAAGTGAACTTCTCTTAAAAGTACTTTCTTCTGATATATATATATATATATATATATATATATATATATATATATATATATATATATATATATATATATATATATATATATATATATATATATATATATATATATATAGTTGTATGTGGGTATATTTACTGCATGAAATATTAAAAAGGTCAAACAGGATGCCATATGTGGTATGATAAAAATAAAAATAAGCAAATCAATCGGTGACATTTTGGTAAAGTTTTTCCTTTAGTCTCTTCATAACTTTCATAGAATGAATAACTGGAAATATGCAAATATATATATTTACTGGCATAGCAAAAACACCATCATTTAAAAATTTGAAAATTCTGAGGTTAAATGATACTAACTATCGTTTAATAAAATTTTCTCCTCAACGCGTATTTTATTTTACTATATGAATACACTATGTATTACTATGCTATCACTTATTTACATGCTAAATGTTATGCAGATGTTGGTTCAGAATTCTTTAATTTTTACATATAGCCAACGTGTATACGAAGCTTCGTCGTTACTTAGTACATCAATTCTCATCGCATTTTCTACCACACGGTGGGAACTACATTGTAACACCTCTGTCTGACACAATCATTTGAACAGTATCTCCTCACAAAATTTGTTTTAATTTAGTAATAACAGACTCTGGCGGAATAGTCGAAAGAGAGACAATAAAAGGAATTAAAAGTTGGAAAGCTGCCAATAGTTGCTTAATTTTGATTTTGGCAACAACCATTTGTAAGAATCTCTGCCAACTTTACAGTTCAATTTTAGTCCAGTTAAGAGAACATGGTGTAAATCAATGGTATCCGGACGCAAATTGAATTTAGCTATTGCTGATGGGTACAGGAAACATATATCACAATTATATTTTGCTTTTCTCTCGACAGGAAATTTAACTGATGTTGTGTTTTCGAGCCAGACGTTAATGTCTACGAGTGTAACTAGATTATTCGGCAAAATAGCGCACGAACATGCCTAATTATATTTTTCAAAGTATGTATGTATCCATATATATATATATATATATATATATATATATATATATATATATATACACTCACATATTATGTATGTATGTATGTATGTATGTATGTACGTATGTATGTATGTATGTATGTATGTACGTACGTATGTATGAATGTATAAAACGCGCAGCTTATTGTGAAGCGAGTCTACTTATAGAAATATGACATATAAAACTAAGATATTTTTACTCTCTATTTTTACATGGTTATCTACCAAATTGACTGATGGATATGAATGCTGTTGATTAAATATTAGTTTTTAAAAATTACTGAAAAAAATTGGAGATTGCTTCTAACATTTATGTATCAACTAACAGTCACGTACATTTGATAAAAGATGTAATCACCAAAAAGACTACACTACATTCTACGTTTAAAACGAAGTTATCTGAAATTGTCGGGTTTTGATGCTTGACTTCAATCTGTGGTTCAGTAAATGTGTTTACACAAGGAAAAGTAACAATAGCAACCAACATAAACATCTTGCAATATTTCTGTCTTCAATCGGTATTGAATTTAGGCATTCATACTTAATAATTAAACATTTCAAACATCTAAAATGAGAATATGGAAACATTTGAATAAGCTATACCCTTGAGGCAGAAACCGACATTGCAGTGTAATCTGTACAATAATAGAACAATTCAAAGAACTACAATGCAATATAGTACACTTGACGTGGAAAATAATACAATAGATATTACAATAGAAAAACATAACAGAATCTCAATGCCATCATATTTCTATAATTCATCATATTATGTGTGTTGATAAACATGTTTCCACCAAACAAAGACTACAATAACAGTTATATTAATTTTAAACAACATTACATATATTTTGCATTTAGTTGAAATTGCTCAGCAGATTCATACATGCATACACACATTCATTAATGTATAAGTACTTACATAAATACATACACATACACAAGCATATACATATATATATATGTATATATATATATATACACATATATATATACACCCCCCACACACACATATATATATATATATGCCTAAATGCGTGTGTATGTATACAATATATTATACACACACACACACATATATCATATATATTGTTGGTGCTGTTAACATTATTATTAATATTAATATTATATTCATTATTAAGGTGCTGAGCTGGCAGAATCGTTAGAATGCAGAGCAAAATTCATACTGGCATTGTTTTCCAACCTTTCGGGGTGGATCAAATATGTATCAGAGTACTGGAGTCGAGGTTTTCGACCATCTTCCCCCCCCCCCAGAAATACTTGGCCTTGCCTCTATCATTCAACCACGGTAGTGTTTGAATATATTCTTGAGTCCACCATTTCATCAATCGCAGCAGCTTCCAAGCTTCACCACTAATTCAGTTCTCAACTAAATTGCAAATTGTTAATAGTTTTAAAGAGGACATCTCGTCAGCTACACTTTGGCGCAAATAGTTTGAAATGTGGTTCAGTAAGAAAAAAAGGTAAATCAAAATATCTGTGACCTCAAGGAGAGCAGTAAGACAGGTAGTCATCTTCAATTAACATAAATTTTTTTAATTTTAAAATAAAAGTATACTTTTATTAGGCTTAAATGATAAAAAAATGCATGATGAATTCAGAATTGTTAGTCGCATTGAATAAAAATAAGTAGAAAGTTATGGGGTCAAATGTAAGAAGTAACGCTTGAGCAATAAGAATATAAAGACTATATTGCTAAAATGAACCTTTTGCATTTTAAGGCGGTGGGCTGGCAGACCCGTTAGCGCGCCGGGCTGAAATGCTTAACGGTATTTCGCGTGTGTTTACATTTTGAGTTCAAATTCCGCCGAGGTCGACTTTTCCTTTTATCCATTTCGGATCTATTCAATTTCACGTACAGATTTAATTAGTTTTTTTTTTGTTTTTAACTAAACACTTTGAAACTTCCGATACTGGTACAATGTGTCACATACAACAGGGTTTATTCTTAACGTTTTTGACAAAATTTTGTATTTTAGACGTTATTTCGTCACAAGTTATAGTGTGAGAATGGACAAATTCGTGTTTGATAAGTGCCAATACACGAAGCTATCAGCTTTTAACTTATTCTCTAACTTCTTCCCATGATATATATACATATTATACATATATGTGTAAAAGAAATCTCATCACGCAATCAAACCAATGAAAGAGCCTTTACCTGGTCGTTCGACACGCTAAAAATAGCAGCCAGTGTATCCCTCTACCTAAATCACTCGCCCATTGTACGTAATGTCCTACATTATCCCTAAAAAGACGGTTTGCTGACAGCTGGAATGTCTTTGATGATAGGTTTGTTGTATCAGGGTTGATTTGAGGCTAAATAACAACATTATGGTAAATTTCTATATTAACACCTGCACGATTTTTACTAAGAAAAAAAAAAAAGGATTTTTTGCGGGGAATCAAGTACCCTGACCACCTAATATGCTGCAAATCCCTTATTTTGCTTGGGAAAAAATGGGGGGGGGGGCGAAGGGGTATCCCCCCAACCCCGGAATCATTGGAAATTTTTTTCGTTGAATGAATTCCTGTGATCTCCTAATATGCTACAAAATTCTTTGTGGATGGGTTATATCAAATAATTCAATCACAATATATATTTAAATTAAACTTGAAAAAAAAATTGAAATATTATCATCACTTACATGGAAAAATTGAAATATTATCTTTCAGTATTTTATAAGGTAAAATCTAAAATCATTAATTGAGACATTATTAATTATCTTATAACAGCAATGCCTGGAAAAATCATGGACTACATTGAAAAATGCGAGCATGAATAGTCATATTCTTAAGATTATAAACATGGAAAAGTACAGGACAAGTTATTACACCTGTAAAAGAATATGACAAGCTATTACTTCAAGTAAAGTAAAGAATAAGAAACTTTTTACTTAAAATATTGCAGCTAAAATTAAAATTTGAATATTCAAAATTATTTTATTATATTGGGTTGGCAACTAAGTTCCCGACGTCTTTTAAAATTTATTTTCTTAAAAGTTTTAATAAAAATAACAACTAATTAATTAATAATGTATTCACTCTTGTCTACAACTTCTTCCTAACGTTCAACAAGGTTTTCAATACCTCGTTGGTAGAAATCACCTGATTTCGACTCGAAAAATTGATCCAACAAAGCTCTCAATTTTGCATCAGTAATGAACGAAACTCTGCGCATAGAATTTGAAAGAGATCGAAAGAGGGGGAAATCCGTTGGTGCAAAATCTGGAGAGTACGGTGGGTGTGGCAGCACTTCCCAGTTATGCGTCTGAATGGCTTCCTTGGTCATATTGGCAATATGAGACCGGGCGTTGTCGTGCAGCAGAAGAACTCCATGATTACGATTAGGTATTTTCTCTTGAATAGCCGTGTTGAGTTTCTCCATCTGTTGAACATAGAGTTCCACTTTGACCGTTTGGCTCCGTTCAAGCAGTTCGTAATGGATAATCCCTTCCCAGTCCCACCCTACGCACAATATCGTTTTACGCAGATGAAGATCTTGTTTCACTCGCGGTGTCGCTTGAATTGAAAATTCGCCCCAAAAGGGGACAAGTCAGCAAGAGTCCAGTCGGCCTCGCCACAGAAATGTGAAAAAATTTCAGATACAACAATAGTATCTGTGAAAATTGCACAAAAACTTACACCTCACGAACACGTCCTTTCTCTTTGGAATTCACTAACAGAGTTTGAATGATAATAATAATAACAACAACAACAACAACAACAACAACAACAACAACAGCAACAACAATAATAATAATAATAATAATAATAATAATAATAATAATAATAATAATAATACTAATAATAATAATAATAATCAATACTCACGAAAAAGTGATAATTAAGAAATAATCTTACTGGCAACGACATCGAAGTGGAGCAAGCTAACACAAAGATATAACTGCAAGAAATAATTTTAAAACGTAATTACATAACGTATACTGAACTAATTCGTCGATAAAATATGCTAATGTACATGGTTATTAACATATTACTCATTTAAATATATTCTAATACATTTAAATAATGTTGTTATTAATTTAGAACTATATCCAGGAGAACGAGTTATACATAGCAGCAAAGAATATAATACAGCAAAAACTTCATAAACTAGAAACACTTAAGCAAGTATCTCCCTTACCATAATTAGCGTTACTATGAAGTCCAAACAAGCAACAAACACTTTATTGTATTATATAAACAACAAACCCACCATGAATCAAGAAACTAAGAACCCCAAAAGAAGTTCAACCTCTATTTCTGCTCTATTTAATATTATCCCAAAACTTAGTCAAAGAAGAGAAAATCGCATAAACTTCAAAGGATATCTACACATATTTCTTCAAAGAATACAATGAAAACTTCCTATACCTGGATACAGCTCAGTAAAGAACAACTCTGCACTTGAGTGT